>NC_132781.1:102667535-102967625 GCF_048418805.1 Vulpes vulpes | reverse complement strand
GAGAGAAATAGTGCACCTGCACTTAAATGGGAGTGGGGCAGATGGAGAGGGAGAGAGAATCCAAAGTGGGTTCTATGCCCAGTGCAGAGCTCCACTTCATTACCCTGAGATCACGACCTGAATGATTATGGGTCAGTTTTGAATCTAGATGAATATAAAAAAATATAGACCTGTGAGTCAGCATAACTTGTAACCAGCAAATAAAAATTAGACCTGAAAGGTGCTTTAATTTGAATAAAAATGTGCGTCATCTATGAGAAACCTCAAGAGGTTAAGTTATACATTGTTAAAGAAAGGAGTCTGATCTTAATAATTTATTGTTAGTACTACTAAAATAGTTTTAATTCTTGTCACCACGTTTTAATACCATTATGAACAGGTAAGTGGAAATGCTCATACCTGAGTGTTTTGACCTTGAGGTTCAAATAAGTGGATTAACTTGACAACTAACTCCAGATTTGTCACATGAACTGAAGTGTAGGTGCTGTATCTCAGTACTTTTCTTTGATAGCTTTTTAAGCATTTTCAGTTAGCATACTTTTATTTTTATTTATGTAAATTTAAATGTTTAGTCTCAAATCATTTATTCTTGTGACCTTTGAACTCTTTGAAGGCATCTACTTTTCACTAAATCATAATTTGGGATAACTGGTGACTTAGCAAAGCTGTATTTGATTTCATCTTCCCACTACGGTTTATAATTTAAGCATTTTTCAAATAATTTGCTCATTTCAAAACTCAAGTAACTACCATTTGGGCTTAAAATTTTCCAATAGAATTGTATCTTTGTGATTTATTAATTTGGCACTGGATCTCTATTTTCAGGCTACTGAGGGAGGGATGGCAGGATTCTTGTATAGCAGGAGTGGAGTGAGCATGAACAGGGGAGGGAGCTCTAGGAGCTGAGGCCAGGAGGGAGGCAGAAGCCAGGTTATGTAGGGGGCTTGAGGGCCATTAGTATGACTTCACTTTTGTTCTGAGATGGTAACCTATTGGAAGGATTTGAGCAGAGGATTGAGTATGTGAAGAGCTCGGAAGTTAATTTTAGCCTCTAATAAAAAAGAGAGAAAACATTTCATTAATGTAGGATTTACCACTGCTAGCCTCACCTATATAATACCCATTTCTTTTTGAGACTTCAGAAGGCTAGGAAGCTTTGCAAATTCATCAACAAGGAATGGAGAGTGGGGCTGAAATAATTATCTATGTAACATAATACTGACTAGGCAGGAGGATGACACTTTTTGTGTCTTTAACTGAATTCACTTAACAGCAGTGTGTACACTCTAGGAATAAAAGGTGAGTTGATGTATGTGGTGATAAAGTACATACATTAGAATTATATATTATTAACATAATAATAGGATGATTTCTAAAATCAGTAACAGGAGGTCTTATTAGGTAGTTATGAGAGAACTTCAACAAGAACTGGCTGATGCTTTAAAAAAGCAATCTATGTCACAGGCTTCACCGGAGTTATCACATTATCGTATTAATTTAGAAGATGAAGTACAGGATTTAAAAACATTGGATCAAATCGAAAGTCAGGTATGTATTACATATAACATGTCAACAGTTCATCTGTAGCTGGTTAAATAATATAAAGGGTTTTAGGATGCTAGTTTCCATGGGCCACTTTCTTTTGTATTTTCGTTTCAGTTTAGCATAATTTTAGTGTCTTCACCATGCACTTTTTTTTTTATTAAATTCTGACTTTTCATTCTGCTCTCTGTGTGATATGTTTTTTTCTTATACCATTTACCCATTCACAGAAATTGAACGACTTTTTTTTTCCTGCTATACACTTTTTTTAATCATTTATTTATTTATTTGAGAGAGAGAGAGAGAGAGAGAGAGAATGCATGTCCATGCACACTCATGAGTAGGGGGAGGGGCACAGGGAGAGAGAAAGAATCTCCAGGAGATTCCCTGCTGAGTACAGAGCCCCATGCCAGCTTAAACCCACCACCAATGAGATCATGACCTGAGCTGAAATCATGAGTTGGATGCCTAAACCAACTGAGCTACCCAGATGCCCTAAAAACAATGTTCTCTAGTGAAATCTCTATTACCATGATGAGGCGAGCTAGATAAAATCAGAAGATAAGGTTTAATGGAATGTTTCAGACATTGTCTGAACAATGTCTGAAAGACAATGTCACTTCTCATCTTCACTTTTATTGATGGATATACACTCTGTACTGATTTCAGGAAAACTTGTAAAGAAAGGTTACGACTAGTGGAACTGAGGCATTTCCTTCATTTTCTTTTCCTTTTATGTATTTATTTTTAATATATTTATTTATAAGTATTAGAAAATATTTATATTTTTAATATTTATATATTAAAAATGCATGGAAATACTCAGATGATGTATATACAGCCAAAAGTGAGAATTAAGAAAATTATCTGGGTCCTGCCATTGACTCTTTTTAAAAGCTTTATTGAGCTATAAATACACCTACCATACAGTTGACCCATTTAACATGTGTTGTTGTCGCTGAGTATATTTATAGGGTTTTGCAACTATCACTGCCATCAGAACATTTTCATCACCCTGAAAAAAACCCTCAGCTGTTGCCCTTGACCTCCGGCAACCAGAAGTCTACTTCTTGTCTCCATAGAGTTGCCTATTGTGAATGTTTCACATAAAGGGAGTCACACCATGTGTGGTCCTTTGTGACTCGCTTCTTTCACTTCCTGTTTTCAGGGTTCGCCTGTGTTCTAGCATATGTCAGTGCTTCATTTCTTTTTCTGGTTAGACAGTCCTCCATTGTGGGCTAACGCCCTTGTTCATTCATCATTTAATGCACCTTTGGGTTATTTCCACTTTGTGGCCATTAATAATGCTGCTGTGAACATTGATTTAGTTGTTGTCTGGCATCTGTTTGTATTTCTCTGCCATCAGGTTTTATCCTTTAAGTTAATTGGGGTGATTTTACCATCTCTCACCCTTTTTTTTTTTTTACTCATTCTACCCTCTGTCTTTTTAGTTTCCCTTCCTCTTGCCTAATCGTACACTATTGAGTCCTGGCTCATTGTCTCTCATTCTCCATGAGGCTTTTCTGATTATTCTAACTCCCCTGTGAACTTACTTTCTTCACCCGTATTATCTAGTCTGTGCAGACCAGTTTAGTCCTTTATTTTACATTGTTTTTATTTTTTTTTCATGAGCAATGATTCTGTCTTCCTATGTACAAATGTATCTAAGAGGGAAAATATTTTATGTGTATGGTACCTGTCCTTGCCTAAATTTGAGAATATCTTAACAGTTTTTAGGATAAAATTAAGTACTTTATACCATAGCAGTAATTTCTGATTGAAACACATTGACATAACAAAGCTGTATTCTAAATGTATTTTAAGCAGTTAAGTGTAAACCTGAAAGCATTTAATCCGACCAGACAAAGTGTTCAATCGGATGCTGGTTTTTTCTGATTTGGAGAACTCTGAGAGGATGTGAAAAAGAGGAATAGCAAGGGTCCAAGGACTGAATGTCAGCGTTTGCTGTCATTTATAAATGAAATGGGATTAGAGGAGCAGAGGGAAGATGTGGCATTGTTTTCAGCTGCTGCTGAGAAGTAAAGCAGGATCAGGACTTGCAAAAACAGATCCTTGATGATTGTCAAAAATTTTCAGTGGAATTCCAGGATTGAAAGTCAGATTTTAGTGTAGAAGACGCGATGAAAAGATGAATCTGTGCCTGAGATGACACATGAAAGAATGTTCGAGTCCAGTGAAAGGGGAAAAGCAAGATGATCGAAAATGCTGCAAGAGTAAGGAAACGTTTTGATAGAATAGTGGGAAGGCTTGAATTTTATTTAGAGAGAAAAGTGGTCAATAGAAAAGAAGAAATTGAAATCTTGCAGAGAAATGTTTGAAATGCTTGCAGAGAAAAAGAGTATCTCATCCCAAAGTCAGATAATCATCAAAATTATAATGGGGACAGTATGGGAATTTTTCAGAGACTGTATCTTAATAAGCTGTGATCTCACAAAACCCAGAGTATCTTAAGATATTGGTGAAACTGCTTCTAGGACATCTCTAGAAACTCAAATGTAAGTATAGCCACGTTAAAGATTTTTTCATTAATGTGGATTAAAAACCTCTGTCTGTATTTCCCAAGTAAATTTTGGCAATTTAAATTCTAGAAACAAAAATGATGAAAATATAAACTCAGGTGAAGCTGTTTTAACAAACATCCTTATTTTTGAGATTTCTTTTCATTGACATTTGGTTCATAACCTACATTTTATATGTATTTTATAAACCTGTCTAAACACATATTACCCATGGATTCATGAGAAATAGCATTTTATAAAAGAAGAAGGAGTCTCTTGATTTTTGAAACTAATGTTCTTAAAAAATTGTTTCCAAAGTGTGGTGATGAAAAGGAAAACCTAAAGAAATGTATGGAGTTAAAACAGCCTTTGCAGTTCAGGTTGGATCAAGAAGTGAAGAAAAATGAGGAATTACAAAAAGAGAATACTGGGTAAGACTAATATTTCATCACTTTAACCATTAATTAACTAATTTATCTGTAATTGTAGTTTATAAAAACCTAAATAGAAATTCTTGCCAAAATACTACATTTACTCTTCCGTGATTCCTTAAATAATAACAACAATGCCTTTGACATATATTGTCAACTGCGCTTTTCATTGTCCACCGTGAATTATTTCTGCAAGATATCTTTGTTCTTAGGTAATCTTTCCTTTTAATAGTGTTCTTTTCTTAGAGCAGATATCCTAATCTCTAAAAACTTATCTGTGTCATTATATAACAACATCAAAAGTTATCTTGGATTCACTTGTATTTCTTTTTATTTTATATTATTTATTTGAATTCAAATTAACTTATAGTGTAATATTAGTTTCAGAGGTAGAGTTCAGTGATTCATCAGTCTTATATAACACCCAGTGCTCATGCCCTCCTTAATCTCCATCAGGCAGTTACCCCATCCGCCCAATCCCTTCCCCTCCAGCAACCCACAGTTTGTTTTCTAGTATTGAGTGACTTATGGTTTGTGTCCCTTTCTGATTTCATCTTGTTTTACTTTTCCTTCCCTTCCCCTATGCTACTCTGTTTTGTTTCTTAAATTCCACATATGAGTGAAACCGTATGATAATTTTCTTTCTCCAATTGACATATTTTGCTTAACATTATCCCGTCTGGTTCCATCGCATCATTGCAAATGGCAAGAATTCATTTTTCTTTTTTATAAATGTTATATATTTATTCATGAGAGGCACACACACACACACACACACACACACACACACAGAGTGAGAGATAGAGAGGCAGAGACGTAGGCAAGAGGGAGGAGAAGCAGGCTCAATGCAGAGAGCCCGATGTGGAACTCAATCCCGGGATTCCGGGATCATGCCCTGAGCCAAAGGCCAACTCTCAGCCACTGAGCCACTCAGGGGTCCCAAGATTTCATTATTTATTGGCTGAGTAATATTCTGTTCTCTCACCTCCCTCCCTCTCTCTCTCTCTCTCTGTCTAATAAATAAATATGATTACTTATTTATTTATATCTACATCACATCTTCTTTATGCATACCTCTTTCAAAGAACATCCATACCTCTCAGGTTGGCTATTGAGGATATTACTGGTATAAACAGGGGGTGCAGGTGCCCCTTCGGATCCCGACCAAAGTGATCTTTGGGATTCATACCTTCTAGTGCAATTTCTGGGTTTTGCATAGGTAGCTCCTTTTTCAACTCTTTGAGGAACCTCTGCTACTGATTTCCAGAGTAGCTGCACCAGGTTGTATTCCCACCAACATCATAAGAGGATCCCCCTTTCTCTGCATTCCCGCCAACATCTGTCATTTCCAGACTTGCTAATTTTGGCCATTATGAAAGGCGTGAGGGGGAAACTCACCGTGGTTTTGATTTGTATTTCTCTGGTGCCAGCTGATGGTGAGCATGTTTTCATGTGTCTGTTGGCCATATGTATGTCTTCTTTGGAGACATGTCCTTTCATTTCTTCTGCCCATTTCTTCATTGGGTTATCTTTCTTTGGGTGTTGACTTTGAATTAGCTCTTTATAGACTTTGCATACCAGCCTTTTATCTGATAAGGCATTTGCAAACACCTTCTCCCATTCTGTCAGTTGTCTTTTGGTTTTGTCAACTGTTCCCTTGCTGTGTAAAAGCTTTTTATCTTGATGAAGTCCCAGTAGGTCATTTTGGCATCTGGTGACATGTCTAGCAAGAAGTTGCTGCAGCCAAGGTCACAGAGGTTGCTGGCTGTGTTGTCCTCTAGGATTTTGATGGATTCCTATCTCACATTTGGGTGTTTCATCCATTTTGAGTCTATTTTTGTGTATGGTGTAAGAAAATGGTCCAGTTTTACTCTTCTACATGTGGTGGTCTGATTTTCCCACACCATTTGTTGAAGAGACCACTTTGTCTCCATTGGATTTTCTTTCCAGTATTGTTGAAGAGGAGTTGACCATAGAGTTGAGGGTCTACTTCTGGATTTTCTCTTCTGGGCCATTGATTGACATGTCTGCTTTTGTGCCAGGACCATACTGTCCTGTTGATCACAGCTTTGCAATAGAGTTTGAAGACTGGCTTCTAATGTCACCAGCTTTGGCTACGTTTTTCAACATACCTTTGGCTATTCAGGGCCCTCTAAGGTTCCAAACAAATTTTAGTATTATTTACTCCAGCTGTATGCAAAGAAGTTGGGGGCAGCCCAGGTGGCTCAGCGGTATAACTCTGCCTTCAATCCAGGATGTGATCCGGGAGACCCGGGATCAAGTGCCACGTTGGGCTCCCTGCATGGGGCCTGCTTCTCCCTCTACCTGTGTCTCTGCCTCTGCGTGTGTGTGTGTGTGTGTGTGTGTGTGTGTGTGTGTGTCTAATGAATAAATAAATTAAAAAAATCTTGAAAAAGAAAGAAAAGAAGTTAGCAGTATTTTGATAGAGATTGCATTGAATGTAGAGATTGCTCGAGCTTGCATAGACATTTTAACAATAT
Organism: Vulpes vulpes; assembly: GCF_048418805.1. Taxonomy (NCBI): domain Eukaryota; kingdom Metazoa; phylum Chordata; class Mammalia; order Carnivora; family Canidae; genus Vulpes; species Vulpes vulpes. Next base: position 102,960,632 of record NC_132781.1, on the reverse strand, counting down.
TTGTTCTTCCAATCCATGAACATGGAATGATTTCAGTTCTTTATGTCTTTCTCAATTTCTTTCCAGAATGTCCTGTCGTCTTCAGAGTACAGATCCTTGTCTCTTTGGGTGGGTTTATTACGAGGTATCTTATGGTGTTTAGTGCAATGGTAAATGGAATCGACTCCTCATTTTCTCTTTCTTCCATCTCATTGTTAGTGTATAGAAATGCAACTGATTTCTGTGCATGGATTTCCTATCCTGCTGCTTTGCTGAATTCAGGAAAGGGTCCTAGCAATGTTGGGGTGGCATCTTTTGGGTTTTCCACATAGGATATCATGTCCTCTGAGAAAAGTGAGAGTTTGAGTTCTTTTCTGATTCAGACGCCTTATTATTTCTTTTTGTTGTCTAATTGCTGAGGCTATGTCGAACAACACTGGTTGTCCAGAGAGTGGACCTCCCTGTCGTGTTCCTGACCTTAGTGGCAAAGCTCTCAGTTTTTCCCCATTAAGAATGGCATCGGGTGTGGGCTTTTCGTAGATGGCTTTTATGATATTGAGATATGCCCCCCCCCCTCCCTGCACTGCAAAGAGTATTGATCCGGAAAGGGTGCTGCACTTTGTCAACTGCTTTTTCTGCATCTGTTGAGAGGATCCTATGGTTCTTATCCTTTCTTTTATTACTGTAGTGTATCACATTGGTTCATCTGTGGATGTCGAATCACCCTTGCAGCCCAGGCATAAAACCCACTTGGCCATGGTGAATAATCCTTTAACTGTTGAATCCTCCCAGCCAGTGTCTTGGTGAGAATTTTGGCATCCGTGTTCATCAGGGATATGGGAGTGTAATTCTCCTTTTGGGTGGGGTCTTGGTCTGGTTTTGCGATCAGAGTAATGCTGGCCTCACAGAGAACGCTGGAAGGTTTCCCTTCCATTACTAATTTTTATAAACAGCTCCGAAGAATAGATTAATTCTTCCTGGAATGTGTGGTAGAATTCTCCTGGGAAGCCACGTGGTCCTGGAGTCTTGTTTGTTGGCAGATATTTGATGACTGCTCCCATTTCCTTGCTGGTTATGGGTCTGTTCAGGTTTCCTGTGTCTTCCTGTTTCAGTTTTGATAGGAAGGGATCCATTTCTTCCAGATTGCTTAGTTTGTTGGCATATAGTTGCTCAGAATATGTTCTTAGAGTTGTCTGTATTTCTCTGGTGCTGGTCGTGATCTGTCTTCTTTCATTCACGATCTTATTTCTTTGGGTCCGTTCTCTTTTTGATATGTCTGGCCAGGGGTTTATTGATCTTATTCTGTCAAAGAACCAGCTCCTGATTTCATTGATGTGTTCTACTCTTCCTTTGGTTTCTATTTCATTGATTTCTGCTCTGATCCTTATGAATTCCCTTCTCCTGCTGGTTTTAGGTTTTAATCTTCTGTTCTTTTCCAGCTCCTTTAGGTGTAAGGTAAGCTTGTGTACGTAGGACCTTTCTCGTTTCTTGAGAAAGACTTGTATTGCTATATACTTCCTTCTTAGGATGGCCTTTGCTACATCCCAGATGTTTTGAGCAGTTGTGTTTCCATTTTCATTCATTTCTATGAGGTTTTTCAAACTGTGCTTTTATTCCCTGGCTTGATTCTTTAACCTCCGTGTATTTGAATTCTTTCCAAATTTCCTCTTGTGATTAAGTTCCAGTTTCAAAGCATTGTGGTCTGAAGGTATGCAGGGAATGATCCCAATCTTTTGGTATCAGTTGAGACCTCATTGATGACCCAGTACGTGATCTAGTGTGGAACATGTTCCATGTGCACCCGAGAAGAATGTGTATTCTGTTGCTGTAGGATGGAATGCTCTGAAGTTATCTGTGAAGTCCATTTTGTGCAGTGTGTCATTCAAAGCCCTTGTGCCCTTGTGGATCTTCTGCTTAGGTGATCTGGCCATTAAAGTGAGTGGTGTGTTAAAGTGCCTACTATTATTGTATGACTATCAATGTGTTCCTTTAATTTTGATATGAATTGGTTCCTAAGGGAGGCCTGGGTGGCTCAGTCGGTTAAGCCCTTGCCTTTGGTCAGGTCATGTTCTCAGGGTCCTGGGATCAAGCCCTCATCAGGCTCCCTGTTCAGTGGGGAGTCTGCTTCTGTTCTCTCTCTGTGTCAAATAAATAAATAAATACATACATACATACATAAATACATACATAAATGAAATCTTAACAGAAAACTGGTTTATATAGTTGGCTGCTCCTACTTTAGAGGCATTAAAACTTAAAATTGTTCAATTTTCTCTTTGGATAGACCCTTTAATTATGGCATAGTGTCTTTCTTCATCTCTTAATGCAGTCTTTGGTTTAAAATACAAGTTGTCGGGATCCCTGAGTGGCGCAGCGGTTTGGCGCCTGCCTTTGGCCCAGGGCGCAATCCTGGAGACCTGGGATCGAGTCCCACATTGGGCTCCTGATGCATGGAGCCTGCTTCTCCCTCTGCCTATGTCTCTGCCTCTCTCTCTTTCTCTCTCTGTGACTGTCATAAATAAATAAAAATTTAAAAAAGTAAATAAAATACAACTTGTCTGATATCAGGATTGCCACTCCACAGTTTTTTTTTTTTAATGTCCTTTAATATGATAAAATGGTTTTCCACCCCCTCACCTTCAATCTGGGGTTGTCTTTGTGTCTAAAATGAGTCTCTTACACATAGGATATCGATGGGTCTTGCTTTTTTTTTTTTTTTTTTTTTTAATCCACTGGGATACCCTGTGTGTTTTGGTTGGGGCATTTGGCTTGTTTACATTCAGAGTAATGATTGAAAGATATGGATGTAGTGCCATTGTATTACGTGTAAAGTCCGTGTTTTGGTGTACTGTGTCTGTTCCTTTCTGGTCTGTGTTACTTTTGGGCTGTTTGCTTAAAGGTTCCCCTTTACCACTTCTGGCAGGGCTGTTTTAGGGATCACAAATTGTTTTAGTTTCTGTTTGTCCTGGAAGCTTTTTATCTCCCCTTGTATTTTGAATGAGAGCCTTGCTGGATAAAATTCTTGGCTGTAGATTCTTCTCATTGAGCACCCTGGGTATATCATGTCAGCTCTCTCTGGCCTGCTAGGTCTCTTTGGATAGATCTGCTGCCAGTTGAATATTTCTCTCCTTCTTGGTTCAGGGCCTCGTGTTCCAAGCTGCTTTCAGGATTTTCTCTTTGTGTCTGAAAGTTGCAAGCTTTGCTATTATATGTTGAGATATTGACCTGTTTTTTATTGATTTTTAGGAAGGTTCTCTGTGTCTCCTGGCACTTGAGTGCCTGTTTCTTTCCCCAGATGAGGGAAGATTTCTGCTATAATTTGCTCAAATATGCCTTCTGCCCCCTCCTTCCCCTCTTTTTCTGGGATCCCCATTATTCTAACATTGTTTTGCTGTGTGGTAAGACTCATCTCTCAAATTCTCTTGTCATAGTCCAGTGGTTGTTTCTCTGGCTTTTCCTCAGCTTCTTTATTCTCCATTGTTTTGTCTTCTATATCACTACTTCTCTGTGAAGCCTCATTTATCCTAGCAGTTAGAACCTTCATTTTTTATTGCATCTCACTAGGATTAGCCTTTTTTTTATCTCAACTTGATTAGATATCAGTTGTTTTATTTCTCCAGAAAGGCATTCTTTAGTGTCCTCTGTGTGTCTTTTAAGCCCAGCTATTATCTTGATGGTCATTATTCTGAACTCTCGCTCCAGCCTCTTCCTTCTATCCATGCTGATTAGGTTCCCGGCAGTCAGTACTGCCTCTCATTCTCTTTGTGGCGGTGAGTTTTTCCATCTTGTCATTCTGTCCAGAGAAGAAGAGATGAGTGAGAGAACAGAATAGAAAAATATCAAGTATGACCCCAGATAAATATATCCTAAACAAACCAGAAGAGACCCAAAGCCAATTTCAAGGTTAACAAAGGAGATCATAGAATTAGAGAGATCAAGAGACCAGAGCAGTACACTGGATCCTATGTGTATTTTGGTGTGTTTGAGAGGAAATTGCATCCCCAAATGATTAAGAGGAAACCTTGTATATATACAAAAATAAAATTAAATACAAGGTAATTCTAGAATGTAAGTGTAAAAATGGAAATTAAAAATCAAAATCAAAAGGATATTATCGGGGATCCGTGAGTGGCGCAGTGCTTTAGAGCCTGCCTTTGGCCCAGGGCACAATCCTGGAGACCCGGGATCGAATCCCACATCCAGCTCCCGGTGCATGGAGCCTGCTTCTCCCTCTGCCTATGTCTCTGCCTATCTCTCTCTCTCTCTCTCTCTCTCTCTCTCTCTCTCTCTCTGTGACCATCATGAATAAAAAAAAAAAAAAAAAAAGGATATTATCACCCAGTTGAACAAAACCGAGCAATATACCATATCCTATGTATATTTTGGTCTGTTTGTTAGAGAAATATATCCCAAAGGAAAAACAAGCAGGACTTACATGTATATAGAAATAAAATTAAGTACGGTGAAATAATAGAATGTAACTCTGAAGGTGAAAGTTAACCAAGACTTGCAGAAAGTGGTCACTTTTCTATTTGTAGAAATGCTGCAATTCTTTCCTTAGATCGCTGGTATTTCACAGGTGTTCAGAATGATTTGAAAACTCTCTGGCTGAATTTCTGGGATCAGACAAAACTATGTTCTCCTCTTGCTCTGCCATCTCTGACTCAAGTGGCTTACATTTTCTTCCTGCATTTTCTAGCTATAAAATATATCATTCATACAAAAATATATGTCTGACTTAATGAAGAATAAAATGAACAATTTCACTACTCAGATTTTTAAAAAAGTCTTTCCGATGTCTCTGAAGCTCCCACCTGGCTTCCTTTCTGCTTATTTGCTGAGTATTTAAGTGTTGCTCTGATCCGCCAAAACTTTTCTGTCATTTAACTTTGTTTCTCTGCATTGTTTGGCATCCTTCACTTTCCTAAGAGTGTACTAGCCAAGGTATTAGATTTTTGTTTAAAACAGTCTCATAGGCCATCATCATACATTCTCTCTCTGCTGATTTCCTTTCTTCTAAAGCTCTGCCTCTTCCTTCTTCCTCTGAATTCAAACTTTATAAATATTTTTCTTTCCTGTTTCTCTTTCTGTTTTGAATGATCTCCTTTGATGTTTTTTGTCTGTATTTTCTTTCCTTCTTGTAGACTGTGGTAGGTGGGTACCAAAATGTAATTTTGTGTCTTTATAAAACATTAATAGATGAGGATGCTTTTCTTCCTCACCATGGATTACTAGCCTCTACTACCTAATAATAGATTAATTTTTATATTCACATGCTGAAAATAGATATTAATAATAACTTACAAGAACTCTTAATATAGTTACCCTGTTAACTCTTTAACTGCCATATGTGTCATAAAAATCTTTTCCATATTTTTTTACTTAGCAATGTAATTTAGTTGGTATTCTCTCAAACAATGAGAGATTGGAACAAATGAGATATCATAATTATAGATTTGTTTATGTGATAGAACATATTATCTATTTAAATAAGTATTAAATATTTCTTCTTAAAGGACCTGACTTACTCATTCTATACCTTCTGCAGGCTTAAGAACCTCTTAAACATGACAGGAAGGATGTTATTAAGTAAATATGAAAATGGAGAGCTTCCTTTCTATGGAGATTTAAAAACCAGTCAAACGGACGCGGATATTCAGATTAATATGCTAAAACAGAAGGTAATTTTTAATTAGTTTTGGGACTCTAAAATCATTGGGAAATAAATCCCTCTGTGCTTTGAGCAGTAAAATACAGATTTTCCTACTAATCTTACATACTTGATATATATTTTTGGTGATAACTTTATTGAGATATAATGAACATACGATGCATATTCAAAGACTACCACAATCCATTTTAGAACATTTTGTCACCGTAAAAATAAACCCTATGCCCTTTAACTGTCACCTCAGGCTAGTTTCCCCCTCCCTATTCTTCTTAGCCATAGGTAGTCACCATTCTAGTCTCTGTCTCTATCGATTTGCTGCTGATTTTGGACAGGTCATCTCAATGGAATCACCAAATATTTGATCCTTTGTGACTGCCTTCTTTGGTTCAGCATGTTTTTAGATTTATTTTGTGCCATGTGTCAGAACTTTGTTTTTTTTTTTTTTTTAATTTCTGAATACTATCCCACCGTACGGACAGCCCACATTTTATTTATGTATTTATCATTTGGTGGATGTTTGAGCTGTTACACTTTTTGGCTGTTGTTAATAATGCTGTTGTGAATACGCATGTACAAGCTTTTGTGTGAACATTTCACTTCTCTTGGGTATATACTTATAAATGGAATTGTTAGTTCATTTGTTAAAGGACCTTTTTGGTTTAAACATTTTTTATTTAAACCTTTTGAGGAACTGCCAGACTATTTTCCAAACTGGCTGCACCATTTTACATTTATGTCACCAGTGTTTGAGGATTCTCATTTTCCCTGATTCTTGTCAATGTTTGTCATTATCTGTTGTTTTTGTTATAGCTATCCTATTGGGTGTAAAATGACACGTTGTAGGGGTATTTTCATTTGTTTCCAATTTTTATTTGAATTCTCGTTAGTTGACATATCATGTAATATTGGTGTCAGGAGTAGAATTTAGTGATTCCTCACTTAAATACCCAGTTCTCATCAGTACAAGTGCCTTCCTTAATACCCATCACTCATCTAGCCCCCCCTGCCCACCTCGACAGCCACGCTTAGTTTATTCTCTATGGTTGATAGTCTCTTATGGTTTCCCTCTCTTTCTCTCCTTTTTTTCCACCTTCCCCTATGTTCATCTGTTGTTGTTTTTTTTCTTAATTCCACATAGGAGTGAAATCATATGGTATTTGTCTTTCTCTGACTTATTTCACTTAGCATAATACACTTGTTGAGTTCCATCTGTCTTGTGGTTTTAATTTGCATATTTCTTAGAACTAGTGATGTTGAGCATCTAACCTTTATATGTGGTCATTATTCAATTCCATATCTTGCTTAAAGAACTAATCATTTCTTTTGCCCATTTTCATATTGGACTATCTTTTCATTATTGTAAGACTTCTATCTATATCCTAACTACAGCCCCCTTATCAGGGATATGATTTTCAAATATTTTATTCATCACCTTGCCTTTTCACTTTTTCCTGATGGTTACATTTGAAGCATAGAAGCTTTTATTTTTTTAGATTTTGATGAAATCCTTAATCTGTTTCTGTCTTTTGATGCCATATTTAAGAAACTGTTGCCAAATGCAATCACCAACATACACACCTGTTTTTTTCTATGAGTTTTATAATTTTAGCTCTTAATATTTCATGTTAAGTTTGTACATACGTTGTGAGGTAGAGGTCTAATTTTATTACTTTGTGCGTGGATATCCATTTGTCTCAGTACCATTTGTTAAAAAGACTATTCTTATTCCATTTGAGTGTCTCGACACCCTTGTTGAAAATCAATCCACCATAATTTGAGAGTTTGTTTTTAGATCCTCAATTCTAATACATTGACCTATATGACTATCCTTACGCCACTACCAAATCAGATTTTATGAGAATTCTTTCCTAGTCCTCTTGCAAATTACCACTCATTTATATTACAATTATGTAATAAGTCAATGTAGTAGAACCTAACTTTACTCCTGTAGAGACTTATACTTTTTGAAGGAGCCTTTTGCCAGCTTACGCCTTGCTGACTACCTGACACAATGAGAAGCCAGGCTCAAAAAGATAGAGTCCCGTTTCTCTTCTCCAGTAATACCTGTAGTTTCTCACTCAGTGCCTCCCGCATCCATTTCCGTCAAATCTTGGTTGTAGGATCCACTGTCTACTATGTACTTCGTTGTGTTATATTAACTTGTTATAATGCATAGACTCACCCATAGATTTCACCATCTAGGATATAAAGGAATAACTCTGGGTTATCAGCCTTTCTGTTTGGCAGTCTTCCTAATCCATCATCTTAAAGTTCACAATTAGATACTCTTTTGACCTGGTTCTTGTGCATACAAGACTGGCGCCGATCCCGTTCTTGGCACAGATCGTACATTCTTGGAAAACAGAGTTGCCTGTATCCATCTTCTTTTACTGAAATAGAAAGATGTGCATAGCTGTACTTGGATAGGTCAATACATAATTAATGGAATAAACATTTCATTACATTATGTCAAGAATACACCTGTAAAATATCCTGTTGCATTTAATTGAATTATCAGGGAAGCCCGGGTGCCTCAGTGTTTTAGCACTGCCTTCAGGCCAGGGTGTGATCCTGGAGACCCAGGATTGAGTCCCACATCAAGCTCCTTTCATGGAGCCTGCTTCTCTCGCTGCCTGTGTCTCTGCCTCTGTCTCTCTCTGTGTGTGTGTCTCATGAATGAATAAATTAAAAAAATTTTAAAATAATCAAATTATCAGAGACAAATAGTAGGCAAGCAGTTTGAATCACAAAAAAATTTAAAAGTGAACCTGTATGATATGGAGAAGCATTCTAGTACGATATAAAGATGAGATAGTCTTACTTACCTCCCCTGAAAAATAAGCTTTCAGTAAGATAAAGGAGAAATTATATTTAATTTAAGTGTGCCAAAGGACAATACATTTGTTTTGCTAATGAAAAGATTAGAAATTATTCCATAACGTTCTCCTTATTTCATCACTGATGAAGGGAGAATGAAGATTCTTGATTTAAAAGCACTCGATGCTGCCTCTTTCTTTCAGAATTGCAGTTAATTGAATTCAGATAAAAGGTTCCGTTTTGCTTATTAAACTTTTACTAGTTGTTCAGCTGTTATACTTCAAATCACATGTCTCTCTGCTTGCCAGTCGTTTTTCTCTCCTAACTTGAGGGGAAATTTAAAAGAGGAGTTCTTGCCTAGTTTTAATAATTTGTAATTGAAGGGATTCTTTAGAAAAATGTCTTAGAGAAAGGAAGATGGTGGCAGGGTAGGAGGAGCCTAGACTCACCTCGTCCCACTAATACAACTAGATACCTATCAACTCATCCTATATACCCCAGAAATCTACCTGAATACTGACAGAACAAAGGTCACAATTAAAGAGAGAGAAGAGGCCACTTCAAAGAAAGTCGGAAGTACAGAGACATAGTTTAGAAGAGAAAGAGATCCTATCTGCAGCAGATGGGAGGGAGTAGTGGTCCCAGCGAAGGGCAGGAGAGAAGAATACCTGGGAATGCACATAGCCACTGGCTTGGAAAAGGAGAGTGGCTGAATTCCTGAGTTCTTGCAACTACGGGGGGCTTAAAGCCTGGAATTTTAAAGGTTATTGGGCTTGGCTGCGGTAGAATCTGTAGGGCACTATACTTGGAGAGAGGCACACAGCATGGAACCAGCTGGCCGGTGCCATTTCCCTCCCCTGGCCCTGTGCACAAACACAGAGCCACCTGTGGGAATCAGTGCCACTCTGACACCAGCTGCCTAACTTGCTTACACCAGCCACCAACCCGTTTGCACTCCAGGGGAACTGCCCTTTTCAGTCATGCTTGCCTCAGTTCCAGCACAGCAAGCCCTTCCCCCAGAAGACCAGTACAAACCCCTGCGGACACCATGTGTCCCGACCAGAGTTTTGCAGGGTCTCAGTTCTAGTGGAGTGTGACAGGTCTCATTTCGCAAGCTAGTTAAAACCTGCTAGATTCAGGCCAAGTACCAAACACTGCCCGCAGCAGATACTGAGAGCCTATCTCTCAGATGACTGGCCTGAGGGATAGAGGAGCCAGAACCCAGTAGCAGAGTGCATGCCGCACACCCTGGAGACCGTCCCTGAAGCACCAGGCCCTGGGCACTACGGGACCATTTTCAGTGGTCCATTACTTTCAGGAACAAGTGACATAACTGGCTTTTCTAACCCAGAGAAACTGTCAGAGACCTAGACAAAATGAGAAGACAGAGGAATTTATCTCAAATGAAAGAACAGGATAATGCCACAGGGCCAGAGATCTAAGTGAGAGAGAGAGAGAAATAACGTGCCTGGTGGAGGATTTAAAGCAGTGACCATAAGGATGTTCAGTGGACTTGAGTAAAGAATGGAAGACATCAGTGAGACCCTTACAACAGAGATAGAAGAGTTAAAAAAGAATCTGAGATGAAGAGTGCAATAAATGAAATTAGAATACAGATCTGGAATATTCTCTGGACTAGATCATACATTAGGCCAGAAAACAGGCCTTAGGAAGTACAAAGATTGAAGTCCTACCATGCACCGTTCCTGACCACAATACTATGAAACTAGAAGTGGACTACAAAAAACCGTCTGAAAAGACCACAAATACATGGAGGTGAAATTACATCGTACTATCAATGTGTGGGCCAACCAGAAAATAAATGAAGAAATTTCAAAATACATGGAAACAAATGAAAATGAAAACACAATTGTCCAAAACCTTTGAGATGCAGCCAAAGTGACTCTAAGAGGGAAGTATATATAGCAATACAGGCCTACCTCAAGAAGCAAAAACAAAATCTCAACACAACCTGACCTTACACCTAAAGAAGCTAGAAAAAAGAACAACAAATGAAATCTAAAGCCAGCAGAAGGAAGGAGATGATAAAAATTAGAGGAAAAATAGGGGTCCTGGGTGGCTGAGTTGGTTAACTGGCCAACTCTTTGATTTTGGCTAAGGTCACGTTCTCAGGGTCCTGGGATTGAGGCCTGCTTCAGCCTCCAACCTCAGTCTACTGGAGGATTCTCTCTCTCCCTTTTCCTTTGCCCCTCCCCCCCGCCCCAATAAATAAATCTTTAAAAAAACATTAGAGTGGAAATAAATGATATAGAAACTAAACACAAATAAAAATAGAACAGATCAACAGTAGCTGGTTCTTTGAAAAATTTAATAAAATTGATAAGGCTCTAGCCATAGTTCTCAAAAAGAAAAGGGAAAGGACCCAAATAAAATCACACATGACAGAGGAGAATAACCAACACTGCAGAAATCCAAACAATTATAAAAGAATATTATGAAAAATATATGTCAACAAATTGGACAACCTAGAAGAAATGGATAAGTTCCTAGAAACATATAAATTACCAAAACTGAAGCAGGAAGGAAGTAGAACAGAACGCTAACCAGCCAAGAAATTGAATCACTCCTCCAAAAACCTGGAACAAACACAAGTCCAGGACCAGATGGCTTCAGAGGCAAATTCTACCAAGCACATAAAGAAAGAGTTAGTATGCGTTCTTCTCAAACTGTCCCAAAAAAACAGAAGAGGAAGGAAAACTTCCAAATTCATTTGATGAGGCCAGCATTACCCTGATACCAAGACCAGATAAAGACACCACAAAGAGAATTACTGGCCAATTTTTAGTGCAAAAATCCTTAACAAAATAGTAGCAAACTGAATAACAATACATTAAGAAAATCACCGCCATGATCAAATGGGATTTATTCCTGGGTTGCACGGGTGATTCAGTATCTGCAAATCAATCAGTGTGATGCACCATATTAATAAAAGAAAGAAGAATCATCATCATTTCCATAGCTGTAGGAAAAGCGTTTGATGAAGTACAATATCCATGCATGATAAAAACCCTCCACAAAGTAGGTTTAAGAGGGAACATACCTCAACATAATAAAGGGAATGTATGAAAAAATGCACAGATAATGTCCTCCTAAATGGGGAAAAAGCAAGAGAAAAGGTTCATGTCTGGTGTTGTTGATGCTGGCTGTTGCCTAGATTTATAGTTAGGGCAGGCAGCCAAAATGCTTACACTGGCACACCTGGACTCTCTTTGTGGCCTGAGCCTCCTCACAACAGGAGGGGCTAAATTCCAAGTAAGCAGGCTGAGATACAGAACAGGGCAGAAGCTGTGTTGCCTTTCGTAGCCTAGCCTTGGAATACACACAACATCACATTGACCGTATTCTGTTCGTTAGTAGCAAGTCACTAAGGTTAGCCCACAGCCTTTTTGTTTTGTTTTGTTTTAGTGGAATACTGGACCACCTATGAACACATGAAGAATGCAATTTTTAGTGTAATTTACCCACCGGCCACAGTGTTCTATATTCCTTTCACATGAAAAATGCACTCACCTCCTCCCAGTACCTGCAACAAATCTCAGTTATCATGGCATCGGGTTCAGGATGGAGTCCAAGATCTTGCCATCTTAATCAGATGCAGCGGGGATAAGGTGCCAGGGTTATGTTGTCTAAATTTTAGTCCCTTGAGAGCAGGTTCTCTCAATAGGAATGAAGACTTGAGAATTAAAGAGAACAGTTCTCTACTATTGAAAACACAACATTCTGGTAACTTGCTAAAGACTCTTCCATTCAGAAAGAAGATGGAAATCACACTAGTCCATAGCAGGTTTGAGATGCAGCCTGATGCATGTGTCCATCTTTCAGTCAGACTCAGTCTGAAACCATGGAAATTCTTCTCCATGGCTCTTTGCTGTCTATCCTCTCTGAGCTCTTGGTTCTGTCCTTCAAGAAATGACCTGTGTTTGCAGCTGTGTTTTCAGCCTGCTGCCTCCCTGTGGGGACTTCTAAGACCCAAAGGCCTATTTTCAGTCTGTGCTATCTAGGTCTCTTTTAGTCCAAGCTCACAAACAGTGTTTTTGATGCTATAATTTTCTTAACTTCTTGAGTTTTTCTGTGAAAATCAGTGGATTGATTTTATGTCAGTAGAAAAGCCACTCTCCTGGGTCTTTTTGAGATAAACATTTCAACTGGCCTCTCCTGTGAAGCTCATACTCCTAAGATGCTTAAATAAATTTGAGGCATACCTGAAATCCTTCTGAGGCCTTAACAAAAGGTTTTATAATCTTGGCTTCATCCATAGGCCATGTTTTCCCAGATTTGCTCTTGACCCAGAATGCATTTCTTTATTTTAGCATTATTTGACATTTCAGCATACGGAAAGGCTATAAATGTGGAAAAAATATTTGCACCCAGTTAGTCCGGGTCTTTCATACTGCTTAGACCTTGTTTAGTTTATCTTTTGTGTCCCGTTTTACTTTCAAGTGGTTTGTGGCGCGAGTTCCTTTTCCGCTAGTGTCATTTTCTTCACTTGCCTGGAACCTTTGCTGTCAGCCTCTTCAAGGGCCATCAGGTTTCCATTAACAGTCTGTTAGAAGCCCTTTTGGTTTTCATTCTTACTCTCCCCTACATCCTTTCAGTTACTACCTAACTCTCGGTTCAAAGGAGGTTCAGGTTTAAATATTTTAATGGCAGCACCCCACGTTTAATATCAGTACCTGTGGCAGTTATTTATTGCGGCATAATAAACCACCTCAAAACCTAGTTGCTCAAAACAGCATTTATTTGGTTCACAAGTGTTTAGTTTAGGCAAAGCCGAGTAAGGCCAACTCATTTCTTCTTCATTTGGTGTCAGCTGAGATGACTGGAAGCTGGGGACTAGAATCATCTAAAATCATGTTCATGCAAATGTTTGGCTGTTGAGGCTGGCTTTTGGCAAGGACGTTAGCTGGGTCAGTCTCAGCTGCAATGTCTACATGAAGACACACCAGGTGGCCTGGGCTTCCCCATAGCAGCTAGATTCTAAGGGTTAGTTTCCCTAGAAGAAGAATGTCAATGGAAGCTATATCACATTTTTTAACCTAGCCTTAAAAAATCACACAGCGGTTCTGCCGAATTCTATTCACTGGAAACCAATTACTAAGGTCAGCACATTTTAAGGGGTGGGATTATCATGGGAGAAGTGTCAAAGAATTTATAAAACCACCACATCCACTTACCCTGCCTTATCAGTCATATCCAGAAGAAAGAAGTTCTTCCCAACTCAGCATCACTGAAACCCTGTCAGGTTTTTCGGTGGTGGTTCTTGGTGCTTAGTATGTTCCCTTGTTTTGTGGGAAGTAACAGAGGATTATAAGATAATACTATTCAATTAGGTGGGTTTTTTTTGTTGTTGTTGTTCAAAAGCATATGGTTCATCTCACTTATACTGAGACTTGTGGTTTCTTAATCCTGAGAATCATTTCTCCTGGGAATGCAATTCAAATTAATGTAAATCATTTGTAATTCAGAAAAAGGCTTGTGGCTTAGAATGAGTATTTATAGATTCAATAATTAGAGTCTTATTTTCAAAGTCTTCTCTTAGGAAGCATTTATTGGTTAAGACCTACATAAGTCAATATGATATTACTAAAACTTTTTAAAAATTAATGGGAGTATTCATTGGGACACTCGAGTGGCTCAGTGGTTTGCGTATCTGTCTTTGGTTCAGGGCATGATCCTAGGGCCTTGGGATCGAGTCCTTCATTGGGCTCCCTGTGGAGCTTGTCCCTCTGCCTATATCTCTGCCTCTCTCTATGTGTCTCATGAATAAATAATTTTTAAAAATTATGGTGTGTTAGGATGGGGGAAGGGGCCAGAGACTTTCTTTTCTTTTTTAAAATTTTATTTGAATTCAATTTGCCTATGTAAGAGACTTTATACTAAGAGGTGACTTACAGTTATTTTATGGAGGAAAGATCTGAAGCAGTCATACAAAAATGAAAGCATAAAATGAAGTACAAATGTTGTATGGCAAAGACAATGGTAGCAGAGATCTTTTTTTAGTAACTCCTAGTGGTTTTAACTTTGTTCTTAATTTTCTAAGTGCTTCAGGGTTCCACATTCTAAGACTACTACAATATAGATTATATTTTATTGCAAATGAATTTATTTTAAAATGGGAGCACCTGGCTGACTCAGTCAGTAGAGCATATGACTCTTGATCTTGATGGTATGAATTCGAGCCTATGGTTCAGTGCAGAGACTTAAACATAAAATGTTTTTTAAAATGTTGGTTATAGTTTTGAGTTAAACTAATTTCATTCCATTTCCAAACTGTATTGTTCTATTCATGCAGATTGGTGATCTTAGAGCAAGATTGGAAACTGAATCTTCAAGATGTCTACACCTGGATGCAAAAAATCAAGTTCTTCAACAGGAGTTATTATCTATGATGGCAACAGAGAGGGAATGTGAGAAACTAAAACAGATTAAAAAGAACTTGGAAGAAAAAGTAGTAAACCTCAGAAGTCATGCAGAAGTCAATGTGGAAGAAGGCATTCAAGTAGAAAAGTATTATAAGTGGGAGATTGACCAGAGAGCAAGATTGATTGTAGAAGAAAGATTAAAAGAAGTCAATCTATTTTTACAGGTTAGTTTACTGATCTGTGATATGCTTTCATTTATTTCATTACAAATTACACTTTGGTTATATGCATTGTGTATGTTTCCTCTGCTTCCTTTACAGCAATCTGTTTGGTATATTTCTGGAGGCATTCGTTCCTCCCTGTAAAGATTTCACTTTTCATCATTATTCTCACTAAATTGATCTTTCAAAGTGATTCTCAGGAGAGAATCATTTTTATTTTTATGACCAGTATGTATGAAACAAGACTATTTTTCTAAGATTTTATTTATGTATTCAGGAGATACACATAGAGAGGGAGAGAGAAGCAGAGACGCAGGCAGAGGGAGGAGCAGGCTCCATGCAGGGAGCCTGATGTGGGACTTGATCCCGGGACTCCAGGATCACACCTTGGGCCGCAGGCAGGTGGTAAACTGCTGAGCCACCCAGGGATCCCCTGAAACAAGACTATTAAGAGGAAAAGAAAAAATTGTGATTTAAAACTTTTACCCTGGGGAAAAAAATAAAATAAAATATAACTTTTACCATGGGGATTCCTGGGTGGCCCAGTGGTTTTAGCACCTGCCTTTGGCCCAGGGCGTGATCCTGGAGTCCCAGGATCGAGTCCCACATTGGGCTCCCAGCGTGGAGCCTCCTTCTTCTCTGCCCGTGTCTCTGCCTCTCTCTCTCTCTCTCTCTCTCTCTCTGGCTCTCATGAATAAATAAAATAAACTCTTTAAAAATAAATGAATTAAAAAAAAATAAAACTTTTACCATGGAGTATCTGGGTGGCTCAGTTGGTTAAGCAGCAGACTGTTGATCTCAGCTCAGGTCTTGGTCTCAGGTTTGTGAAATCAAGCCCTGCATTGGGCTCCATGTTCCATTCCTGGGGTATTCTTCCTTTTTGAAGATTTCATTTATTTATTTATTTCCTTATTTATTTATTGAACATGAGCAGGGGGATTGGCAGAGGGAGAGAGAGAGAGAGAGACCGAGAGACAGAGAGAGAGAATGAATCCTGGGTAGACTCTATACTGGGTGCGACACAGGGCTTGGCCTCAGGACTTCTGACTGAGAACATGCTCTGAGCAGAAATCAAGAAGCGGGTTATTCTCAAGTTGTATTATGCACTTTTTAAAATTTTTAATTGATTCTCTTGTTCTTTGAAGTATCAGATTGCATGAGTACTAATATAAGAATGATTAAACTTTATTTTTATCATTCAGATTTAATTCAGGTGACATTGGTGATAAATATTTTACACTTCAGCTTTTTTTACACATTTAGAATTGCTCTCTGAATCATTGACTCCCAACTAAAGGAAAGAAATATACTATAATTACTCAAGTTTTAGCTGTTTTAAAACTGTGCTTTTAATTTGCTTTAGAGACGAGCAGCATCTCAAGAAAACTTAGAGCAGTTAAGAGCAAGTCATGATGCTTCAATAAGAAGTCAACTGGCACTCAGAATTGAAGAGCTGGAATCTGAACTTCAATCCAAAATAAGAAATTCTCAGGAACTTAAAATAGAATTGGAAAAGTACAGGCAACTCTACCTAGAAGAATCAGAAATGCGAATGTCATTGACAAAAAAATTGAGCAAGTAAGTTAAAACAGAATCAATGAAAATAGATTTAGCTTATTGATTTGCCTCTAAAGCATAATTTTTATGGAGATGGGTTCATGAGATTAGTAGGAAGTGAAAGCCAACTGGATAGTATAATTTTGAAAAATAACTTTTGTAAATAAACTTACCATTTTATGTTCATCCAGGATAGTTTGCCTCTCTCCTCTTTTTTTTGGGGGGGGGGGGTGGTTTATATGATTTTACTTTTTCCCGTTAATATTTTCAGTTACTCTATCTTGTTGTCTTTACAAACTAATTGTTTAAAACTTTATAATTTAGACAGCATATTAGTTTTTTAAAGTTGATATATTTTATTTAACACAATATATCAAAAAATATCCTTTCAACTTGTGATCAATATAAAATTATTACTGAGATATTTCATATTTTTTTTCATTCGAAGTCTTAAAAATCCAGCATGTATTTTACAATTATGGTATATTTCAATTGGAACACTAAATTTGCATTGGGAATACGTGTCTATATTTAAACTTCATAAAATTTATAGTGGAAAAAGCAAATTCACATACCTGCATCTTTACAACCCTACTTAAAAGTTGTTTTTTTTTAAATTTTTTGGGGGGAGTTCAATTTGCCAACATGCTGCATAACAATTTGCCAACATATTGCATAACAACCAGTGCTCATCCAGCCCAAGTGCCCCCCTCAGTGCCCATCACCCAGTCACCCCACCCCCCTGCCCACCTCCCTTTCCACCATCCCTTGTTTGTTTCCCAGAGTTAGGTGTGTCTCGTGTTTTGTCACTGTCACTGATATTTTCACTCATTTTCTCTCCTTTCCCTTTATTCCCTTTCACTAATTTTTATGTTCCCTAAATGAATGAGACCATATAATGTTTGTCCTTTTCCGATTGATTTATTTCACTCAGCATAATACCCTCCAGTTCCATCCACGTCGAAGCAAGTAGTGGGTATTTAGACAGCATGTTACTGTAAAGTTTTTTGTCAGAATTACCCTAAATAGAAATATTAATGAGTTCATTTTTGCAAGATTACACCTTTAACCCAAAAGATCAAGTGCCAATTCTATACATCCTGGCAGGTTGGTAAATTAACTTTCTTGATTGTGTCTTTGGTATTATCACTAGAGAGCCTGAGGGTGGGGGAAACCTTTGTAGGTTTTCTACTTTATATGAAAGTATGCCTGTGAAATAGAGAAAGATTCACATTGGGGTGAAAGGCAGTATAAATCCCAACGTGGCTAAAAATAGCATCATGGTGGGCATGAGGAGGTGTGTGGAAGACAAAAGGGCAGATTCTACTTCCAGGGCCTTGGTAAGTGTGTTATCAGCTAATTGCCTCTGGAGCTGTTTCAGTCCTTCTGATCACTGCTCTGCCATCTTCCTGGCCCCTAGAGGTTGTTGGTCTGAGGTATTCCTCGGTGCGAAACCCTCAATTTCTCTGAGGCAATGAGTAAAATGTACAAGAGTGGTGAAAGCACATCCTTGAAAATGTCTTTGAGGGATGGTTTATTTTTATGTTCTGAACTGGTTTACTAAATACAAATATGTGTAATGGCATTCTCCAGAATCTTGTAATTGCAGCCATTCCAGAAGGTAGCAAGTATTATCTGTCAATCCATGTACATCAGTGTCAGCCATTTCTTTCCCTCCCCTAATTTGTTAGTTAGTTATCCCTGGAATCATATATACTCCTTTGGAATAATTTTATTTATTTATTTTTTTTATGATAGTCACAGAGAAAGAGAGGCAGAGACAGAAGCAGGCAGAGGGAGAAGCAGGCTCCATGCACCGGGAGCCCGATGTGGGATTCGATCCGGGTCTCCAGGATCGCGCCCTGGGCCAAAGGCAGGCGCCAAACCGCTGCGCCACCCAGGGATCCCATAATGAAGCGTTCTTTTTTTTTTTTTTTTTTTTTTCAATTTTTCTTTATTTATGATAGTCGGAGAGAGGGAGAGAGAGAGAGGCAGAGGAAGAAGCAGGCTGCATGCACTGGGAGCCCGACATGGGATTCGATCCCAGGTCTCCAGGATTGCGCCCTGGGCCAAAGGCAGGCACTAAACTGCTGCGCCACCCAGGGATCCCTCTTTGGAATAATTTTAAACCTATAAGTATATATAGTAGCTCTGCTCTGTCACGTTTTCAGTGTTAAAACACTGTTTACTGGCACATTCTGTT
Organism: Vulpes vulpes; assembly: GCF_048418805.1. Classification (NCBI taxonomy): domain Eukaryota; kingdom Metazoa; phylum Chordata; class Mammalia; order Carnivora; family Canidae; genus Vulpes; species Vulpes vulpes. The sequence goes on along the minus strand of NC_132781.1, from coordinate 102,941,801 downwards.
TGATATTATGGAAACTTAAAAAAATGCAGGTCATGCAGGAATGATTTGGGTAGAAATGAAATGCTAAGCACCTGTGTTGCATAATCTTCACAGGACTAATGAGAGGCTGGAAGGTACCACTACCAAATATCTGGTGGAGAGACAGCAGAACAGACCTTTCCACAGCACTCCTACTATGGGACCAGTCTTGGAAGGGCCTTATGTTGGAAATTTGACTAGTAGTTTACTGCTGGATAGAAATGTTACTCCAAGAGAAAATGTAATGATTCCTACCTCAAGGCCGCAGACTTCAGTTCGCAGCATTGAAACTCACTTGATCAAGGTTAGTTATATTATCTTTCTTCTCTTGAGTTTCAGATTTCCAATAAAATTTTTGTTTTTAATTTGGTCAAATTCTGAGTTAACTGAATAATACTCATTAAGTAAAAGTTATACTGCTTTGTGCTAATAAGGAAATGGGACAGAAATTTTATGGTATTTTTTTAAAGCTCCTGGAGCGCTTATTGTCAAGAGATACCTATTATTACCTTTATTCAATAAATACAACTAAACTGTCACATTTTATCTTCTTATTTTTTAAAATTTTATGTATCTGAGAGAGAAGAGAGTGTGCCCATTAGTGGGGAGAGAGGCAGAGAGAGGGGGAGAATCTCCAGCAGGCTCCCCACTGAGTGTGGAGCCTGACTCAGGGCTTGATCCCATGACTCCGAGATGATGATCTGAGCTGGAATCAAGAGTTGGATGCTTAACCAACTGAGTTACCAAGGCACCCCCAAACAGACCCATTTCCTTGAAAAGCTATGTTAAATTGGATTTTGGAAAGTAAATATTATTACCTACGAACCCAAAATACACTTAGATGCTTTGACTTATTCTCTGATTAGCAATAGTTTATAATATGTTTAAAGTTTGCTGTAACCCAATTTTCCACCCCTATGCATAAGTGAATGATTAGAATCCAAACGCTTCACCATGTAGGGATATTTATTATTTTAACGATTCCACGGTAATTCCTTTTTATGAATTAAATAAACTTGTAACACTAAATTGATAGTTCTATGTTTTGGTGGCACCTGTGTGACTCAGTGGTTTAGCATGTATCTGCCTTTGGCTCAGGTCATGATCCAGGGGTCCTGGGATTGAGTCGCGCAACAGGATCCCAATAGGGAGCCTGCTTCTCCCTCTGCCTATGTCTGTGCTTCTCTCTCTGTACTTTTTATGAATAAATAAATAAAACAGTTTTTAAAAAGTTGTAAGTTTTGGCATTTTCTTACATAAGAGCACATCCCTAATTGCTTTCTTATAACACTTTTTTTAACTTATATTACTTCTATTTCAATTTTTATAAAATGGCTTGCTGAGCAACTATAGAGATTTTCTAAATAAGTCAAGGAAATGTTTGATTCTTTTTTTTTTAGAGATAGAGAGAGAGAGACAGAGAGAGAGAAAGAAAATGAAGGAAAGCAAGCAGGTGGTAAAGGGCAATGGGAAAGAGAGAAGAGAGACTCTTGGGCAGGCTGCATGCTCAGAGTGGAGCCGGATCTCATGACCCTAAGATCATGACCTGGGCCAAAATCAAGATTCTGACACTTAACTGACTGAGCCACCCAGGCACCCCACAAATAATTGGATATTTCAAATGAAATTCACATATATTTACCTTGATGCCATCACTTGAATGATTGATGACTAAGATGGCAGTGATAGGGAGCCTTTAATAACAACTCATTTCCATTGTGTATCATTGTTGTTAACATACCCATTTCAATCAATGCACATAGGCTTAATTTTGATAGTATACTCATGGTTTTATTAATGTAGAAAAATGTAGCATAGACTCATGTTAAATGAAGCCTTAGTCTTGTTCTTTCATTCAACTTCCTTGTTTTCTTGCTCTATTCTCTTCTGATTCGATGACTTTTAGTATTATGTTTGGATGCTTTTCTTCCTTTTGTGTATCCGTTATAAATATTTGGTTTGTGATTACCATGAAGTTCATATATAACATCCTGTGTATGTATAGCAATCTCTTTTAAGTTGATGGTTACTTCAGTTCAAACAGACTTTAAAAACACTGCATTTTTACACCCTGCCTTGTTTTATAAATTTGATGTCATAGTTTACACCTTTGTATTTTGTGTATCCCTTAACTAGTTACTGTAGATCTAATTGATATTATTCCTTTTGTCTTGTAACCCTCATACTGGCTTTATAAAAATGATTGGTCTATTACCTTTACTGTATGTTTGCTTTTACGATAAAACTGTCTCATTATTTTCTTATTTCTAGTTATGGTCTTTCTTTCTTTCTTTCTTTCTTTCTTTCTTTCTTTCTTTCAGAAGCAGAGTGAGTGAGAACCAAAGTGAAGGGGAGGGAGGGGCAGAGGGAGAGGGAGAAGCAGGCTCCTCTCTGAGCAGGGAACAAACAGGGAGTCCCTTGCAGAGCTTGGTCCCAGGGTCCTGGGAGACTGTTCACTGACAGCCATCCAGGTACCCTGGCCTTTTCTGATTAAAGAAGTCCTTTTAGCATCTCTTATAAGACCTATTTAGTGGTGATGAACTTCTTTAAGTTTTGTGTGGGAAACACTTTATCTTTCTTTCAGTTCTGAATTATAAACCTGCCAAAAATATCCTAGGTTTTTTCCTCTTAGCACTTGGAAAATATCATGCCATAATTTCTTTTCTTTTTTTTGAACTTTCTTTTTATATAATAAATTTATTTTTTATTGGTGTTCAATTTGCCAACATACAGAATAACACCCAGGGCTCATCCCGTCAAGTGCACCCCTCAGTGCCCGTCACCCATTCACCCCCATCCCCTGCCCTCCTCCCCTTCCACCACCCCTAGGTCGTTTCCCGGGGGTAGGAGTCTTCATGTTCTGTCTCCCTTTCTGATATTTCCTACCCATTTCTTCTCCCTTCCCTTCTATTCCCTTTCACTATTATTTATATTCCCCAAATGAATGAGACCATATAATGTTTGTCCTTCTCTGATTTTAATTGGAGTTCAATTTGCCAACATTTAGCATAACACCCAGTGCTCATCCCAAGTGCCCCGCTCAGTGCCTATCACCCAGTCACCCCAACCCTCCGCCCACCTCCCCTTACACTACACCTTGTTCATTTCCCAGAGTTAGGTGTCTCTCATGTTTTGTCACCCTCACCGATATTTTCACTCATTTTCTCTCCTTTCCCTTTATTCCCTTTCACTAAATTTTATATTCCCCAATTGAATGAGACCATTATAATGTTTGTCCTTCTCCGATGGACTTATTTCACTCAGCACAAGACCCTTGAGGTCCCTCCACGTCAAAGCAAATGGTGGGTATTTGTCGTTTCTAATGGCTGAGTAATATTCCAATGTATACATAGACCACATCTTCTTTATCCATTCATCTTTCGATGGACACCGAGGCTCCTTCCACAGTTTGGCTATTGTGGACATTGCTGCTATAAACATCAGGGTGCAGGTGTCCTGCCGTTTCACTGCATCTGTATCTTTGAGGTAAATCCCCAGCAGTGCAATTGCTGGGTGGTAGGGCAGGTCTATTTTTAACTCTTTGAGGAACCTCCACACAGTTTTCCAGAGTGCATGCCACAATTTCGGCTGAAAAATCCACTGATATCCCTGTAGTGGTTCACTTTGATATAACTAATTGCTTTTCTTTTCTTTTTTTTCCTGCTTTTAAGATTCTCCTTTTCTCTTTCAATTTTGACTTGTTATGTGTCTTGGTGTGAAACTCTTTGGGTTCCTTTTATTTGGGACTGGCAATGCTTCCTGGGCCTGGAGGTCTGTTTTCTTCCCCAGGTTAGGGAAGGTTTTAGGTATTCTTTCTTCAAATAAGTTCTTCTCCCTTTTCTCTCTTCTTTTTCTGGGACCTCTCTAATGTGAGTTTTATTACACTTGATGCTGTTCCAGAGGTCCCTGTATCTTTATTTTTCCAATTCTTTCTTCTTTTTGCTTTTCAGCTTGGATGATTTTTACTACCCTTTCTTGCAGATTGCTGATCTGTTCTTCACATCTTTTAATCTGCTGTCGATTGTGTCTGGTGTATTTTTCATTTCAGTTATTGTATTCTGCAGCCCTAATTGGTTCTTTTGTATATGTTCTCTTTGTTGAAGTTCTCACTGAATCCGTCCATTCTTCCACGTTTGCTGAGCATCTCTGTGACCATTACTTTGAACTCTTTATCAGGATGACTCCTTATCTCTGTTTCATTTCGTTATTTTTCTGAGGCTCTGTCTCATGGCCTTGTTCTTTCTTTTGGAACATACTCCTCTGTCTCCTTGTTTTGTGTGACTTTCTCTGTTTGTTTCTAAAATTGTTCTTTCCAACTTTTCCCTCTTCAAAATATGTTGCTTTGAACAATGAATGTTAGTTATAAAGTCAAGCAAGAAGAAATATTTTTCAAAGTATTGTCTGGTCATTTCTCTCATTGGAGGTGTGGTGGGGTAGGTGGCAGATGACAGTGCTCTTCTTTTTCTGAGTTCAGAGCACAGGAGTCAGGCAGATGGAGTTAAACTTAGTAGGTTTGTTACTAATACATGCTAACGGATCGGAGGATGTGGTTTGGGTGGGTATGTAGGCACAGTGGGCTTCCCAGTTCTTTATCCCAAATTAGGCACTTCCCCACACAGTTGTAAATGGAGGAAACAAATGTTTGATGCCCATCCCACGAAGATGAGAGCGGACCTGAATTCATGTTACCATGGGTGAGCACATCTTTTCAAAAAAGAGATTTGGAATCTCATAAGCACTGCCTAGTGCCTTCTCCCCAATTCACTCATGAGGTAAATCTCCCTTCCTGCTGGGAGGGAGGTAGAGATAAATCCACTTGTGGGTAATGATGGTTTACCTCTAATTTCTGGCTGGATTTAAATTAAAGTTAGTCCTGCCTTTTGTACATACCAACTCTCATAATGATGAGAGGTTGGACAGAGCATAGTAGGTGGTAAAGAGAAATCTGTTTTGTGTTTAATAATCCACAACATAGATAACTCATTTGTTGATTGATTTTGGTAAACCAAGTTTTATCTGGAGGAAAAGAATAATTCTTTCCAGGAAGAGTTTCCTCCATTTCAGCCTCTTTGGTTCAACTAAAGATTTTCTCCTTCAAATTCCGTGTCTTGTGGTTTAAAAAATTTGTGCTTATAAATGCAGTCTATTAACTGTTCCTAATAGGAGTAAAGATCATTTCCATTGCTGTTTTTTACTCATAAAGCATTACAATTTGTAATTTAAATTACACTTTAGACTTTAAAATTTATAATTTAATTAGAAAGCTGTTTTGTGCCTCATGCCTAGTCGTTATTGAGCCACATGACAAACTTTTATGTGTTCATTTTCAGTCAGTTATAGTTAAAAATGTAGGTATTTTTCCTGAAGATGATGAAGTAACTGGCATAAAAACTCTCAGCTCAGGAGGACCTAAAGCACATTCCTGGCCTGCAACTCTTTGGTCTTTTGACCTGAGGCAAACTGCCATCTTTCTGAGGCCTTCTTGTCTCTTATGTAAAAGTAGGGACTTTGACTAACTTAGTGACTTTGATACCTTGTGGAAAAAAATATTTTTTTCAAAGAATGGAACTTCATTTGTTTTTGTTTTGTTTTGTTTTGTTTTGTTTGTTTCTGTTTTTGCATTAAACTGTATTATACAGAACCGAGACAAGTGGAGCTGTGTAGCTAAAAGAGAGAGGAGACTACAGCTGTAGACTTTTGTCCCTCAATCCTACAGTATCCCCAATGGATCCTTAGATTGGTAGTTTGGAAACAAACTGTTTTGAGAAAATCCTTCTAATTAATGAGTCTTCGAATTAAAATTTGCTGATACGTTGTTTTTATGTGTATAATTTTCTTACCCTCCTATGTTTTTGATAAATGGAAAAGTATAAATACAATTGCAAATATGTTCTCTTTATTAATGGATTGCAAGCTCTTTCTACCATCTAACTCAGTTCTCACCTGGAAATAAACCAGGGTCACAGAAGCAAGTATTTAGGAAAAGACATTTGGGGAAAAGATAATTACATTACGTTGATCGTTCCTTAAGGAAATGAAGGCAGGCACTTAAGTGACTGGGCCACCTAGGCTCCACTTAGTACCGTATTTAGACCCTATTTTGGGAATTCAATGAGAGGATACCTTTTATAAGAAATAAGAGCGTTCTAGATGGGAATATTTGTAATGCACATTTGATCCTTGACCAACATGGAATTGAAGCTGCAGGTCTAGTTTGCCTACACATGGACTTTCTTGGCTGTTGTGTTGTACTGTATTTTCTCTTATCTTTTTCTCAATAACCTTTTTTTTCTCTAGCTTACTTTATTTTAAGAATATATTATATAACACATGTAATGTACAAACCATGTGTTAATGGACTGTGTTATTGGTAAGGCTTCCCATCGCCAGTAGGCTATTAGTCATTAAATTTTGGGAGAATCAGAAATTATACAGTTTTGGCTGCACGGTTTAAGTGCACCTAACCACTGTGTTGCTCAAAGGTCAACTGTAGTTTGAAATATTCCCAAATATTTCATAATTAAGCAGATTATGATAAGTATAGTGTTTCAAAAATTGGTCCTAATTCATAGAAAGGAAACAAAGTTACAGTAAAAATTTCTTTTCCTTGTTTCTAATTCTAGAAACTTATCAATGCGAAACTAAGTTGGAAAACTGGTGCTAGCTTATATTTTTTCCTTTCCTGAAGCAGATTTTCTGAAATCTCTGTGTTCGCATGAAAAGAAGTACATCAGTCATCATATAGATAACAAAATATTTTTACTCAGTATTGCCAGCAGAATTTCCACATAACTTTTTGTAGTCCCACTTCCATTGTTTTATGTATTTAAGAGTCTGTGCTGAAAAATAGAGCATACAACATACCTTAAGATTTTGTTTTTCTAAAAGTGGAAAGTGGAAAGCTCATTCGGTGGAATAATTTATTAAACAACTGATTAAACTCTCATAAAGGGCACTTTTTCTGAAAATCACAAAGTATTTAAGTGTAAAATGACTCTTGTTACACTTTTTGTAACAGTAAGATCAAACAGGATCCTTCAGAAGTTATGTATATTCTTTTATTTGACATTCTTAGCTCCATTGGTTTCTATACTATTTTTATTTAAATTCAATTAATTAGCTTATAATGTTATGATATATATATATATATATATATATATATATATATATATATATTATATCATGCCCTGAGCCAAAGGCCTACTCTCAGCCACTGAGCCACCCAAAGGTCCAAAAATTTCATTATTTATTGGCTGAGTAATATTCTGTTCTCATTCTCCCTCCCTCTCTCTCTCTAATAAATAAATATGATTATTTATTTATTTATTTATTTATTTATTTATTTATTTATTTCTACATCACATCTTCTTTATGCTTTATGGGATGTTTCAAAGAACATCCATACCTCTCAGCTTGGCTATTACTGGTATATACATATGGGTGCAGGTGCCCCTCTGGATCCCGACCAAAGTGATCTTTGGGATTCATAACTTCTAGCGCAATTGCTGGGTGTTACATAGGTAGCTCCTTTTTCAACTTTTTGAGGAGCCTCTTTTACTGATTTCCAGAGTGGCTGCACCAGGTTGCATTCCCACCAACATCATAAGAGGATTCCCCCTTTCTCTGCATTCCCGCCAAAATCTGTCATTTCCATTATGAAAGGCGTGAGGGGGAAACTCACCGTGGTTTTGATTTGTATTTCTCTGGGGCCAACTGATATTGAGCATGTTTTCATGTGTCTGTTGGCCATATGTAGGTGTAAGGTTAGGTTGTGTACTTAGGACCTTTCTCGTTTCTTGAGAAAGGCTTGTATTGCTATATACTTCCCTCTTAGGATGACCTTTATTGCATCCCAGATGTTTTGAGCAGTTGTGTTTCCATTTTCGTTCCTTTCTATGAGGTCTTTAAAACCGTGCTTTAATTCCCTGGCTTCTTTAACCTCCGTGTATTTGAATTCTTTCCAAATTTCCTCTTGTGATCAAGTTCTAGTTTCAAAGCATTGTGGTCTGAAAGTATGCAGGGAATGATCCCAATCTTTTGGTATCAGTTGAGACCTCATTTATGACCCAGTACGTGATCTAGTGTGGAACACGTTCCATGTGCACCCGAGAAGAATGTGTATTCTGTTGCTGTAGAATGGAATGCTCTGAAGTTATCTGTGAAGTCCATTTTGTGCAGTGTGTCATTCAAAGCCCTTGTGCCCTTGTGGATCTTCTGCTTAGAGGATCTGGCCGTTACAGTGAGTGGTGTGTTAAAGTGCCTACTATTATTGTATGACTATCAATGTGTTCCTTTAATTTTGTTATTAATTGGTTCCTAAGGGAGGCCTGGGTGGCTCAGTCGGTTAAGCCCTTGCCTTTGGTCAGGTCATGTTCAGGGTCCTGGGATCAAGCCCTCATCAGGCTCCCTGTTGAGTGGGGAGTCTGCTTCTCCCTCTCCTGCTTCCCGTGCTTCTGTTCTCTCTCTATGTCAAATAAATAAATACATGAAATCTTAACAAAATTGGTTTGTATCGTTGGCTGCTCCTACCTTAGAGGCATTAAAACTTATAGTTGTTCAATTTTCTCTTTGGATAGACCCTTTCATTATGGCATAGTGTCTTTCTTCATCTCTTAATGCAGTCTTTGGTTTAAAATACAATTGTCTGATATCAAGATTGCCAATCCAGTTTTTTTTTTTAATCTCCTTTAATATGACAAAATGGTTTTCCACCCCCTCACCTTCAATCTGGGTTGTCTTTGTGACTAAAATGAGTCTCTTGCAGATAGCATATCGATGGGTCTTGCTTTTTTTTGTTTTAAATCCACTGGGATACCCTGTGTGTTTTGGTTGGGGCATTTGGCTTGTTTACATTCAGAGTAACGATTGAAAGATATGGATGTAGTGCCATTGTATTACGTGTAAAGTCCGTGTTTTGGTGTACTGTGTCTGTTCCTTTCTGGTCTGTGTTACTTTTGGGCTCTGTGTTTGCTTAAAGATTCCCCTTTACCACTTCTTGCAGGGCTGTTTTAGGGATCACAAATTCTTTTATTTTCTGTTTGTCCTGGAAGCTTTTTATCTCCCCTTGTATTTTGAATGAGAGCCTTGCTGGATAAAATTCTTGGCTGTAGATTCCTCTCATTGAGCACCCTGAGTATATCATGCCAGCTCTCTCTGGCCTGCTAGGTAGGTCTCTCTGGATAGATCTGCTGGCAGTTGAATATTTCTCTCCTTCTTGGTTCAGGCCCTCCTGTTCCAAGCTGCTTTCAGAATTTTCTCTTTGTGTCTGAAAGTTGCAAGCTTTGCTATTAAATGTTGAGATATTGACCTGTTTTTTATCGATTTTGAGGAAGGTTCTCTGTGCCTCCTGGCACTTGAGTGCCTGTTTCTTTCCCCAGATGAGGGAAGATTTCTGCTATAATTTGCTCAAATATGCCTTCTGCCCCCTCCTTCCCCTCTTTCTCTGGGATCCCCATTATTCTAACATTGTTTTGCTGTGTGGTAAGACTCATCTCTCAAATTCTCCTGTCATAGTCCAGTGGTTGTTTCTCTCACTTTTCCTCAGCTTCTTTATTCTCCATTGTTTTGTCTTCTATATCACTACTTCTCTGTGAAGCCTCATTTATCCTAGCAGTTAGAACCTTCATTTTTTATTGCATCTCACTAAGATTAACCTTTTTTATTTCAACTTGATTAGATATCAGTTGTTTTATTTCTCCAGAAAGGCATTCTCTAGTGTCCTCTGTGTGTTTTTTAAGCCCAGCTATTATCTTGATGGTCCTTATTCTGAACTCTCGCTCCAGCCTCTTCCTTCTATCCATGCTGATTAGGTTCCGGGCAGTCAGTACTACCTCTCGTTCTTTGTGGTGATATTTCCATCTTGTCATTCTGTCCAGAGAAGAATAAATGAATGAGAGAACAGAATATAAAAATATCAAGAATGACCCCAGATAAATACACTAAAGAAATCAGAAGAGACCTGAAATCAATTTAAAGGTTAACAAAGGGGGATCCCTGGGTGGCGCAGCGGTTTCGCGCCTGCCTTTGGCCCAGGGCGCGATCCTGGAGACCCGGGATCGAATCCCACTTCGGGCTCCCGGTGCATGGAACCTGCTTCTCCCTCTGCCTGTGTCTCTGCCTCTCTCTCTGTATGCGTGACTATCATAAATAAAAATTTAAAAAAAAATAAATAAAGGTTAACAAAGGAGATAATAGATAGCTGAAGAGAGCAGAGCAGTACACTGGATCCTATGTGAATTTTGGTCTTTTTGTTAGGAAATTGCATCCCCAAATGGTTAAGAGAAAACCTTGTATATATACAAAAATAAAATTAAATACAATGAATGGATAGAATGTAAGTATAAAAATGGAAATTAAAAGTCAAAATAAAAAGGATATTATCAGCCAGTTGAACACAACAGAGCAATATACTATATCCTAAGTATATTTTGGTTTGTTTGTTTCTTAGAAGAAACTCCATCGCAAAATTGTAAAGAATGAAAAACTTCATTATATGCAAAAATAAAATTAAACGCAATGAAAGGAGATTGAATGTAAATATGAAAATTAAGATAGATTTTAAAAATAATATAATCAGACAGATGAAGAGAATAGAGCAGTATAGTAGATTCTGGTTGTACTTTAGTCTATTTCTTAGAAGGAACTACTTCCTGAAATGATATAGAAAGAAAAAGTTCAATATATATAGGAATAATATTAAGAGCCGTGAAAGGATTGAATGCAAGTGTAAAAAGGTAAATTGTAAGAGTTGATAAATGAAGAAATTGGTTGAAAGCAAAAAGAAAATTAAAATAGAAAGACTAAGGAGTCATGAGAAATAGCCATGAGTTCTATATACTGTTTGCCCCTAGCACTGGAGTTCTGCAGCTCTGTATAATGAGTAAAGTTGGCCTTAGCAGGATGTTGTTGCTGACCTCCTGAGGGAGAGGCCTGTTGCACTGATTCTTAGGTGTCTTTGCTTAGGGTGGCATTGCACCACCCTTGCCAGGGGGCCAGGCCAGGTAAGCAGCTCCAGATTGCTCTCTGTGGCTTTTGTTCCCTGAAGGCTTTCTGGGCAGCTTTAGAGGATGAGAATGAAAATGGCGGCCTCCTAATCTCCAGCCCTGGAATAGAAAGATCTCACTCCCTACTGTGTCTCCCTGGTTTCTGTCTGCACTCTGTATTCACCCAGCCTGTGACCAAGCATTTTTATCTCAAGCACAGACCCCCTTTTGATTTTCCAAACTTTGCAGACCCCTGTAGCCCCCATTCACGCTGTGCCTCCAGGGGGAAGGAGGAGGTCTTGCCCAGTTTTGCCACTTGCTGGACCCCTGCTTGGAAAGTGGTCACCTGACTGTTCCTCGGTTTGGGGTTTATGGCAACACTGAGCTGAATGCCCACTCCTGGGCTCACTGATTGCAACTGGCTTCCCTGCCAAATGCCTTGGCAACTGCCATACTCAGGCACCGCCCCCATTCCTTCTGTGACACCCCGCCCCCCGGGATCCTGAGACCACACTGTCTGTCCCACTTAGGATGCTGCCCCCCATTGCCACCTGAGCACCTTTCAGACAGGGATGTCCTCACTGGAACAGACCTCTTAAAAGTTCTGGTTGTGCACTCTGCTGCTATATCACTTTCCAGGACTTGCCTTCTGGCTTCCAGAGGCTCCCTGCCCCCCTGGTTTAATCTTCTGATATATGCCTGTGATTCATTTCTCCACAGCTCCTACCTTGCAGAAAGCAGTCACTGTTCTATTTGTAATTGCAACAATTCTTTTCATGGATCTCTGTCTGAGTCCACAGGTGTTCAGAATGATCTGATACCTATGTAGCTGAATCCCAGACACCAGACAAAACTAGGGTCTCCTACTCCTCCACCATCGTCCTCTTCTTCCAGAAATTCTGTATATTCGATTGATCAATATTAAATGTACTTTTCATTAGACTCCTCTAAACACCATTATAGGTTTCTTCTCAGTTATCCAGATTAAAATAAGTAGGGATTTATTTTATTTATGTGATTATCTTTGTATTTAAGCGAATTGTAACTTTTACTCTCTAAAAGTATCATTTCCAGACCATGTTTCATAAGCAAAATAAAATTCCTACAGTAATGTCTCTTGTTTAACTTGAACATTGTAAGTAACGTTTGACTTATTTCAGATGCTGCAGGAATTGGAAGACAGTATAACCGGAGAACTAAAAGAAGGTATGTTGCCAAATGTACAAATTTAGATGGTCATTAATTTCTGAAATAAACCACAAATAGTAACTGGCATCCCTTCCCCTTGTTAAAATTTTGTCTAGATATATCTAATAAAAATGTAAAACAAACATAGTGAATAACAGACTTATTCCTCATTTGCCCATCGTGTTTCATACCTTTTTTTAAAAATCTGCAGCCTGTGTGCCTCTTAGCACTTTTGGCTGTAATCTTCCTTCACTTGTGCCATCGCTATGGAACTGTCAATCTGAAAATGTGGGTGTTCTCAGATTCTTGTTTCTGCTAGTGGTAGAAGACCAAACAGACCAGACTTGTCTTAGCAATACTTAGTTAAGCAATTATATAGTTCATATAGCTGTCCCTTGACAGGTGACATTTCAATCTCCAGCCACTGGTTTTGCCATTGGGTAAAATTCCAGGTTTCTTAGCATGGAATACAAACACCCAAATCAATTTGGTTCTTGCCACATTGGTGAGCCTTCTCTGTGCTTTGCAGAGAGTAATCTTTCAGGGATCAGCCTTCCTATTCCCTCCACCGAAAAGCAGACAATATTGATAGAAAACCAGGATGTCCCTTCTGTGTGTTCTTATAATGTCTTGTTTTAAACCTGTCATGGTATATTTGACTCTAGGTATTGCCTCTTTGATTTTTCAGTTGATAGTATATGATTGTTCAGGGGTGGACTGTGCCATCAGCTTGCAATCTCATCTTGTAATGAGAAAACCAGAAGCTCTAGTATTTATCCACAGTAGCAATTAATTCAATGGGCAATCGTGAGCAAACTTGATTTAATAGTAATCTTGTATTTTATATTGTAGCTATATGTAGATATTTTTCATTCTTTTAACACTCAGAAGATCCCAAGTTTTTTTTTTTTACTAACTCTAGTTAACTACAAAGTATTTCAGATAAAGAATATTATTCTTTCTCTTTTTCAGTTGCTCGTGAATTAGAATCAGGATTCTGTAGATCCTCTCCTTTAGGACCTACTGACGAATCAAATGTAAATCAAGATCTAGTACTGCAAGCATCACAAGAATATGTAGAGATTTTCAATAGAAAGTATGTGATCTGAAAGATATATAGTAACAGTTTATTACCTAGATGTTTAACATGACATTTTAATTGTTTCCCAGTAAATGTCTGATGTACAAAAAATCTTTATTAAAGGAAATTTTGTTATATCATGTGTAATGAAAGTTTATATATTATTTTAAGCTATGGTTCTTGGCATCTGATTAACTTTTAAGCATATTTTGTACATGGAAACCAGCATTATTGAGTTTTATAGGCTCCAATCTGCCCAAGTAGATCAGACCAAGTTGTCAATAATGTTTCGGGGATGGTAATTGATAGTTTTTTTTTTTTTGTATTTTCCATGTTTTATTACTACACATAGGATTGAGACACATATCATTTTGATATACTGCTGCTAAAGCTATCACCAATGTTTGTATGCATTTCAATTTTTATAGTGCCATAAAACCTGATAATTTTAATTTAATTTTATTTTTTATTTTTATTTTTATTTTTATTTTTATTTTTTTTTAATTAATTTTTATTGGTGTTCAATTTACCAACATACAGAAAAACACCCAGTGCTCATCCCGTCAAGTGTCCACCTCAGTGCCCGTCACCCATTCCCCTCCAACACCCACCCTCCTCCCCTTCCACCACCCCTAGTTCGTTTCCCCGAATTAGGAGTCTTTATGTTCTGTCTCCCTTCCTGATATTTCCCAACATTTCTTTTCCCTTCCTTTATATTCCCTTTCACTATTATTTATATTCCTCAAATGAATGAGAACACAGACTGTTTGTCCTTCTCCGATTGACTTATTTCACTCAGCATAATACCCTCCAGTTCCATCCACGTTGAAGCAAATGGTGGGTATTTGTCGTTTCTAATTGCTGAGTAATATTCCATTGTATACATAAACCACATCTTCTTTATCCATTCATCTTTCGATGGACACCGAGGCTCCTTCCACAGTTTGGCTATTGTGGCCATTGCTGATAGAAACATCGGGGTGCAGGTGTCCCGGCGTTTCATTGCATCTGAATCTTTGGGGTAAATCCCCAACAGTGCAATTGCTGGGTCGTAGGGCAGGTCTATTTTTAACTCTTTGAGGAACCTCCACACAGTTTTCCAGAGTGGCTGCACCAGTTCACATTCCCACCAACAGTGTAAGAGGGTTCCCTTTTCTCCGCATCCTCTCCAACATTTGTTGTTTCCTGCCTTGTTAATTTTCCCCATTCTCACTGGTGTGAGGTGGTATCTCAATGGGAGAAGATATTTGCAAATGATATATCAGATAAAGGGCTAGTTTCCAAAATCTATAAAGAACTTATTAAACTCAACACCAAAGAAACAAACAATCCAATCATGAAATGGGCAAAAGACATGAAGAGAAATCTCACAGAGGAAGACATGGACATGGCCAACAAGCACATGAGAAAATGCTCCGCATCACTTGCCATCAGGGATAATTTTAATTTTAAATACTTATTATTCATAGCTCTTTCCTCATGGTGAAAAAGATATGCCTAAGGCTTTTTATCTTTTCTTTTTTTTAATTTACTTTTTGAGAAGAGTCTTAAAATTAGAGAAAAGAAAAAAAATAGAGAAAATGACCTTTTCCCTCCAGAATGGTTTGGAAGTAAATTGTTAAATTGTGCCCAATTCCTGTGGCCCCTATATCCTGCAAGTCAGTACATTCCACATAGCTACCGTACAACCCTGCCAATCAGAAAATCAACACTAATAAAATTGTCCCTTAAATAATGTGGAGCTTAGGGGCACTGATCCTCTGTGTGAAAATCTGTGAACTTTTGACTCCCCGGCACTTAACTACTACTAATCTGCTGTTGACCAGAATATTTATTGTACCAAAACAGTCAATTAACCTATGTTTTGTGTGTTATATGTATTGCATACTATATTCTCCTTATAAAGTAAGCTAGAGAAAATTGTTATTAAGAAAAATCAGAAGGAAGAGAAAATACAGTACTGTGTTTTTTAAAAATTGGCATATAAGTACACCCATTCAAACTATGTTAAGGATACATTATGTTTTTAAATTTAAATTCAAGTTGCCAACATTTAGAAGGGTCATCATTTTCAGATAGAGTTTTTGATAATTCATCAGTTGCATGTAACACCCAGTGCTCATCACGTCACATGCCCTCCTTCATGACCATCACCTATTTACCCCATCCCCTCATTCACTTCCCTTTCAGCAACCTTCAGTATGTTTTCTGGAGTTGAGTCTCTCATGGTTTGTCTTCCTCTCTGATTTTTCCCCATTCAGTTTCCCCTCCTTGCACCATTTCTTATATTCCACCTATGAAGGAGACCATATGATCATTGTCTTTCTCCAGTTGACTTGTTTCAACTTGATATCCTATAGTTCCATGCCCATTGATGTAATGGTAGGTATTCATCCTTTCTGATGTCTGAGTAATATTCCATTTTTTTTAAATTTTTTATTTATTTATGATAGTCACACAGAGAGAGAGAGAGAGAGAGAGAGAGAGAGAGAGAGAGAGGCAGAGACATAGGCAGAGGGAGAAGCAGGCTCCATGCACCGGGAGCCCGATGTGGGACTCGATCCCGGGTCTCCAGGATCGCGCCCTGGGCCAAAGGCAGGCGCCAAACTGCTGCGCCACCCAGGGATCCCCTGTAATATTCCATTTTGTATGTATACCACATCTGTTTTTAAAAAGAATTCATCTATTTACTCATGAGAGAGAGAGAGGCAGAGACACAGGCAGGGGGAGAAGCAGGCTCCATGCAGGGAGCCGGACATGGGACTCTTCCCAGATCGCAGCATCATGCCCTGAGCCAAAGGCAGACGCTGAACCGCTGAGCCACCCAGGGGTCCCATACCACATCTTCTTTATCCATTCCTCTGTAGAAGGACAACTTGGCTCCTTCCACAGTTTGGATATTGTGGACATTGCTACTATAAACATTGAGATTGGGATCTCTGGGTGGCGCAGCGGTTTGGCGCATGCCTTTGGCCCAGGGCGCAATCCTGGAGACCCGGGATCGAATTCCACGTCGGGCTCCCGGTGCATGGAGCCTGCTTCTCCCTCTGCCTGTGTCTCTGCCTCTCTCTCTCTCTCTGTGACTATAATAAATAAATAAATAAATAAATAAATAAATAAATAAATAAATAAATATCATGAGGAAAGGTTAAGGGAAATAAATGACAGCCTCAGAACAAAAATCTACCTTTAATTGGGGTTCCAGAGGGTGGTGAGAGGGACAGAGGACCAGAAAGTATATTTGAACAATCATAGGTGAGACCTTCCTTAACTTGGGAAGGGAAACAGGCATTCAGATGCAGGAGGTAGAGAGATTCCCCCCAAAATCAATAAACACCATTCAACACCCTGACATTTAATAGTGAACTTGTAAATTCCAAAGATAAAGAGAAGATCCTTAAAGCAGCGAGACAGAATTCCCTAACTTTGATGGGGAGGAGTATTAGGGTAACAGCAGACCTCTCCACAGACACCTGGCAGGCCACAAAGGGCTGGCAGGATACATTCAGGGACCTAAATGAGAAGAATCTGCAGCCAAGAATACTTTATCCAGCAAGGCTCTCATTCAGAATGGAAGGAGAGATAAAGAGCTTCCAAGATAGGCAGAAACTGAAAGAATATGTGACCACCAAACCAGCTCTGCAAAAATATTAAGGGGGACTCTGTAATAGAAAGAGGAAGTCCAAGGAAACAATCCACAATAACAGGGTCTGAATAGGTATTATTATTTTTTTTTTTTGCAATTTGTTTTTTTTTAATTAATTTTTATTTGTGTTCAATTTACCAACATACAGAAAAACACCCAGTGCTCATCCCGTCAAGTGTCCACCTCAGTGCCCGTCACCCATTCCCCTCCAACACCCGCCCTCCTCCCCTTCCACCACCCTTAGTTCGTTTCCCCGAGTTAGGAGTCTTTATGTTCTGTCTCCCTTCCTGATATTTCCCAACATTTCTTTTCCCTTCCTTTATATTCCCTTTCACTATTATTTATATTCCCCAAATGAATGAGAACATACACTGTTTGTCCTTCTCCGATTGACTTATTTCACTCAGCATAATACCCTCCAGTTCCATCCACGTAGAAGCAAATGGTGGGTATTTGTCGTTTCTAATTGCTGAGTAATATTCCATTGTATACATAAACCACATCTTCTTTATCCATTCATCTTTCGATGGACACCGAGGCTCCTTCCACAGTTTGGCTCCTGCGGCCATTGCTGATAGAAACATCGGGGTGCAGGTGTCCCGACATTTCATTGCATCTGAATCTTTGGGGTAAATCCCCAACAGTGCAATTGCTGGGTCGTAGGGCAGGTCTATTTTTAACTCTTTGAGGAACCTCCACACAGTTTTCCAGAGTGGCTGCACCAGTTCACATTCCCACCAACAGTGTAAGAGGGTTCCCTTTTCTCCTCATCCTCTCCAACATTTGTTGTTTCCTGCCTTGTTAATTTTCCCCATTCTCACTGGTGTGAGGTGGTATCTCATTGTGGTTTTGATTTGTATTTCCCTGATGGCAAGTGATGCAGAGCATTTTCTCATGTGCATGTTGGCCATGTCCATGTCTTCCTCTGTGAGATTTCTCTTAATGTCTTTTGCCCATTTCATGATTGGATTGTTTGTTTCTTTGGTGTTGAGTTTAATAAGTTCTTCATAGATTTTGGAAACTAGCCCTTTATCTGATACGTCATTTGCAAATATCTTCTCCCATTCTGTAGGTTGTCTTTTAGTTTTGTTGACTGTATCCTTTGCTGTGCAAAAGCTTCTTATCTTGATGAAGTCCCAATAGTTCATTTTTGCTTTTGTTTCTTTTGCCTTTGTGGATGTATCTTGCAAGAAGTTACTGTGGCCAAGTTGAAAAAGGGTATTGCCTGTGTTCTCCTCTAGGATTTTGATGGAATCTTGTCTCACATTTAGATCTCTCATCCCTTTTGAGTTTATCTTTGTGTATGGTGAAAGAGAGTGGTCCAGTTTCATTCTTCTGCATGTGGATGTCCAATTGTCCCAGCACCATTTATTGAAGAGACTGTCTTTCTTCCAATGGATAGTCTTTCCTCCTTTATCGAATATTAGATGACCGTACATTTCAGGGTCCAATTCTGGGTTCTCTATTCTGTTCCATTGATCTATGTGTCTGTTTTTGTGCCAGTACCACACTGTCTTGATGACCACAGCTTTGTAGTACAACCTGAAATCTGGCATTGTGATGCCCCCAGCTATGGTTTTCTTTTTTAAAATTCCCCTGGCTATTCGGGGTCTTTTCTGATTCCACACAAATCTTAAAATAATTTGTTCTAACTCTCTGAAGAAAGTCCATGGTATTTTGATAGGGATTGCATTAAACGTATAAATTGCCCTGGGTAACATTGACATTTTTACAATATTAATTCTGCCAATCCATGAGCATGGAATATTTTTCCATCTCTTTGTGTCTTCCTCAATTTCTTTCAGAAGTGTTCTATAGTTTTTAGGGTATAGATCTTTTACCTCTTTGGTTAGGTTTATTCCTAGGTATCTTATGCTTTTGGGTGCAATTGTAAATGGGATTGACTCCTTAATTTCTCTTTCTTCAGTCTCATTGTTAGTGTATAGAAATGCCACTGTTTTTCTGGGCATTGATTTTGTATCCTGCCACGCTACCAAATTGCTGTATGAGTTCTAGCAATCTTGGGGTGGAGGCTTTTGGGTTTTCTATGTAGAGTATCATGTCATCGGCGAAGAGGGAGAGTTTGACTTCTTCTTTGCCAATTTGAATGCCTTTAATGTCTTTTTGTTGTCTGATTGCTGAGGCGAGGACTTCCAGAACGATGTTGAACAGCAGTGGTGAGAGTGGACATCCCTGTCTTGTTCCTGATCTTAGGGGAAAGGCTCCCAGTGCTTCCCCACTGAGAATGATATTTGCTGTGGGCTTTTCGTAAATGGCTTTTAAGATGTCGAGGAAAGTTCCCTCTATCCCAACACTCTGAAGGGTTTTGATCAGGAATGGATGCTGTATTTTGTCAAATGCTTTCTCTGCATCTAATGAGAGTATCATATGGTTCTTGGTTTTTCTCTTGCTGATATGATGAATCACATTGATGGTTTTACGAGTGTTGAACCAGCCTTGTGTCCCGGGGATAAATCCTACTTGGTCATGGTGAATAATTTTCTTAATGTGTTGTTGGATCCTATTGGCTAGTATCTTGTTGAGAATTTTTGCATCCATGTTCATCAGGGATATTGGTCTGTAATTCTCCTTTTTGGTGGGGTCTTTGTCTGGTTTCGGAATTAAGGTGATGCTGGCCTCATAGAACAAATTTGGAAGTACTCCATCTCTTTCTATCTTTCCAAACAGCTTTAGTAGACTAGGTATGATTTCTTCTTTAAACGTTTGATAGAATTCCCCTGGGAAGCCATCTGGCCCTGGACTCTTGTGTCTTGGGAGGTTTTTGATGACTGCTTCAATTTCCTCCCTGGTTATTGGCCTGTTCAGGTTTTCTATTTCTTCCTGCTCCAGTTTTGGTAGTTTGTGGCTTTCCAGGAATGCGTCCATTTCTTCTAGATTTCCTAATTTATTGGCGTACAGCTGTTCATAATATGTTTTTAAAATCGTTTGTATTTCCTTGGTGTTGGTAGTGATCTCTCCTTTCTCATTCATGATTTTATTAATTTGAGTCTTCTCTCTCTTCTTTTTAATAAGGTTGGCTAATGGTTTATCTATCTTATTAATTCTTTCAAAGAACCAACTCCTGGTTCTGTTGATCTGTTCCACAGTTCTTTTGGTCTCGATATCATTGAGTTCTGCTCGAATTTTAATTAACTGTCTTCTTCTGCTGGGGGTGGGGTCTATTTGTTGCTTTTTCTCTAGTTCCTTTATGTGTAAGGTGAGCTTTTGAATTTGAGATCTTTCCAGTTTTTGAATGGATGCTTGTATTGCGATGTATTTCCCCCTCAGGACTGCTTTTGCTGCATCCCAAAGATTTTGAACGGTTGTATCTTCATTTTCATTAGTTTCCATGAATCTTTTTAATTCTTCCTTAATTTCCTGGTTGACCTTTTCATCTTTTAGCAGGATGGTCCTTAACCTCCACGTGTTTGTGTTCCTTCCAAACTTCTTGTTGTGATTAAGTTCTAATTTCAAGGCATTATGGTCTGAGAATATACAGGGGACTATCCTGATCTTTTGGTATCGGTTCAGACCCGATTTGTGACCCAGTATGTGGTCTATTCTGGAGAAATTCCATGTGCACTCGAGAAGAATGTGTATTCAGTTGAGTTTGGATGTAAAGTTCTGTAGATATCTGTGAAATCCATCTGGTCCAGTGTATCATTTAAAGCTCTCGTTTCTTTGGAGATGTTGTGCTTAGAAGGCCTATCTAGTATAGAGAGAGCTAGATTGAAGTCACCAAGTATAAGTGTATTATTATCAAAGTATTTCTTCAGTTTGGTTATTAATTGGTTTAAATATTTGGCAGCTCCCACATTCGGGGCATATATATTGAGGATTGTTAAGTCTTCTTGTTGGATAGATCCTTTGAGTATGAGATAGTGTCCCTCTTCATCTCTCACTATAGTCTTCAGGGTAAATTTTAATTTATCTGATATAAGGATGGCAACCCCTGCTTTCTTTTGAGGACCATTTGAATGTTAAATGGTTCTCCAACCTTTTATTTTCAGGTTGTAGGTGTCCTTCTGTCTAAAATGAGTCTCTTGTAGACAGCAAATAGATGGGTCCTGCTTTTTTATCCAGTCTGAAACCCTGCGCCTTTTGATGGGGTCATTAAGCCCGTTCACGTTCAGAGTTACTATTGATAGATATGAGTTTAGTGTCATCTATTCAGTCCTTGTTTTTGTGGATTGTTCCACTGAACTTCTTCTTAAAGGGGAATTTTAAGAGTCCCCCTTAAAATTCCTTGCAGAGCTGGTTTGGAGGTTACATATTCTTTCAGTTGCTGCCTGTCTTGGAAGCTCTTTATCTCTCCTTCCACTTTGATTGAAAGCCTTGCTGGATAAAGTATTCTTGGTTGCATGTTCTTTTCATTTAGGACCCTGAATATATCCTGCCAGCCCTTTCTGGCCTGCCAGGTCTCTGTGGAGAGGTCTGCTGTTACCCTAATATTCCTCCCCATAAAAGTCAGGGACTTTTTTTCTCTTGCTGCTTTAAGGATCTTCTCCTTATCTTTGGAATTTGCAAGCTTCACTATTAAATGTCGAGGTGTTGAACGGTTTTTGTTGATTTTAGGGGGGGATCTCTCTATTTCCTGGATCTGAATGCCTGTTTCCCTTCCCAGATTCGGAAAGTTTTCAGCTAGGATTTGTTCAAATACATATTCTGGCCCTCTGTCCCTTTCGGCGCCCTCAGGAACCCCAATTAAACGTAGGTTTTTCTTCTTCAGGCTGTCATTTATTTCCCTTAACCTATCCTCATGGTCTTTTAATTGCTTGTCTATTTTTTCCTCAGTTTCCCTCTTTACCATCAACTTGTCTTCTATGTCACTCACTTGTTCTTCCACCTCGTTAACCCTCGTCGTTAGGACTTCTAGCTTGGATTGCATCTCATTTAATTGATTTTTAATTTCTGTCTGATTGGATCTAAATTCTGCAGTCATGAAGTCTCTTGAGTCCTTTATGGTTTTTTCTAGAGCCACCAGTAGCTGTAAAATAGTGCTTCTGAATTGGCTTTCTGACATTGAATTGTAATCCATATTTTGCAACTCTGTGGGAGAGAGGGCTGTTTCTGATTCTTTTTTTTGAGGTGAGGTTTTCCTTCTAGTCATTTTGCTCAGTGCAGAGTGGCCAAAAACAAGTTGTATTGGGAAAAGGAGAAAAAGAGAGAGAAGGAAAGAAAAGAGAAAAAGAAAAAAGAGAAAGAAGAAAAAAAGGGAAAAAGAGAAGAAAAAGAAAGAAAAAGAAAGAAAGGAGAAAAAAGAAAAAAAAAGGGTGGGGTGGGGTGGGGGAAGCAATCAGAAATCAAGAAGAAAGAAAGAAAAAAAAAGCACAAAACAAAACAAAAAAAACACAAAACAAAAACAAAAACAAAAACAAAAACCACGGGGAGTATCTTCTGATTCTGTATACTTTAAGTCTCTTGACTTCCCTTGGAACTGGTCCGTCTCCTTGGTCTTCTGGGGGAGGGGCCTGCTGTGCTGATTCTCAGGTGTTAGCACTTGGGGGAGCTGCTCTGCCCCTGCCTGGTGCAGGGCTCAGTGGGGGTTGTTCACCCCGTGAGGCCCCAGGAGGAAGCCACAGTGGCGGGGGCAGCTCTGGGACCCTGGAGTCAGCTCCCGCAGTAGCTCCGGGGCTCTCCGTCTGCAGGGCCTGGGGGCTCCCGGGCGGGGCCGCTGATCTGCTCAGCTCGGGGCAGGAGCCTCCTTGCTGTCCTGGGCCCTCCCGGCCTCTGCCTGTCCCGGGGGGAGGCCGGATCCTGGGCTGTGTCCCGGCGCCCTGTGCTCCGGCGCCTGCGCTGTTGGATTCGCGCTCCCGGCGGTGCAGCCCCCTCCGCGGAGCCGCCGCCCGAGCCCCTCCGAGCTGCTCCGGGTCCCGCCCGAGCGCTGCAGCCCTTAGGGAGCTCGGCGCACTCTCCCGGGGCGCAGTTCCTCTGTTACTGTCCCCGGGAGCCCGAGGGCGTCCCCGCCTTTCTGGGGATCCTGCTCCAATTCCCCGGGAGGCCTTTCCGCGGGGAAGGTCGGTGCAGCTCCTGCTCCTCCGGGACGGGGCTCTCCTGTCCTGGGGACACTCGCCCCGGCCTCAGCCCAGCTCCTCGGGGCCCCTCCCCCTTGGAGGCCTTTTGTTCCTTTATTTCTTTTTCCCCGTCTTCCTACCTTGATAGAAGCGCGAACTCTTCTCACTGGAGCGTTCCAGCTGGTCTCTCTTTGAATCTCAGGCCGAATTCGTAGATTTTCAGGATGATTGGATGGTTTTCTAGGTAATTTGTTGAGGACAGGTGACTTGGAGACCCTACTCCTCCGCCATCTTGCCCCTCCCCCTGAATAGGTATTATGATGACACTAAATACATATCTTTCAGTAGTAACTCTGAACGTGAATGGGCTTAATGACCCCAACAAAAGGTGAAGGGTTTCAGACTGGACAAAAAAGCAACCTCCCACCTCCCAAAAAAGAGCAAGACCCATCTATTTGCTGTCTACAAGAGACTCATTTTAGATGTAAGGACACCACAGCCTGAAAATAAAAGGTTGGAGAACCATTTACCATTCAAATGGTCCTCAAAAGAAAGCAGGGGTAGCCATCCTTAAATCAGATAAACTAAAATTTACCCTGAAGACTGTAGTGAGAGATTAAGAGGGACACTATATCATACTTAAAGGATCTATCCAACAAGAGGACCTAACAATCATGAATATTTATGTACCTAATATGGGAGCTGGTCAATCAATTAATAACCAAAGTTTAGACATACTTAGATAATAATACACTAATACTGGGAGACTTCAACACAGAGCCTTGTGCAAATGACACATCTTCTAAGCACAACATTTCCAAAGAAACAAGAGCTTTAAATGATACACTGCACCAGATGATTTCACAGATATTTACAGAACTTTACATCTAAACGCAACCAAATACACATTCTTCTCAAGTGTACATGGAACTTTCTCCAGAATAGACCACATACTGGGTCACAAATCAGGTCTTAACCGATACCAAAAGATTGGGATTGTCACCTGCTTATTTTCAGACCATAATGCTTTGAAACTAGAGCTAAATCACAAGAAGAAATTTGGAAGAAACTCAAACACATGAAGGTGAAAGAACACCCTGCTAAAAGTGAATGGAAAAGCAGGAAATTAGAGAAGAATTAAAACGTTTCATTAGAAACTAGTGAAAATGAAGATACAACCGTTCAAAATCTTTGGGATACAGCAAAAGCAGTCGTAAGAGGGAAATACATCGCAATGCAAGCATCCCTCAAAAAATTGGAAAAAAGAACCCTCAAATACACAAGCTAAACTTGCTCCTAAAGGAACTGGAGAAAGGACAGCAAAAAACCTATACCCAACAGAAGAAGAGAGTTAATACAGATTTGAGCAGAACTCAATGAACTAGCAAAAGTACTGTGGAAGAAATCAACAAAACTAGGAGTTGGTTCTTTGAAAGAATCAGTAGGATAGATAAACCATTAGCCAGTCTTATTAAAAACAAAAGAGAAAATACACTAATAAAATCACGAATGAAAAAGAAGAGATCACCACCAATACCAAGGAAATATAAACGAATTTCCAAAGGCAGATGGTTCAACCACTGGGCCACCCAGGTGCCCCTGCTCTTCAGTTCTGTCATATTAATCCACAGGAATTTTGATATACTTACTACCTTACAGATCACCATGGTTACTGATTATATGGATTACTTCATGCTAATATTATGAGGTACATAGGGAATAGTCTGGAAGTTTGTGAAAAAAATTTTCCCCAGGTAATTTTTGTCAACCTTTACAAAAAAAGGAGAAACAGAGAAAACGGTTGGCCATGTAGCCAACCCTTAACAGAAGGGCTGGAGAGAAAGACTAAGAAATCACAGGCATACAGATGACAGAAGAAAATAGAAGCCTAAAGAACCAAAGAAATAACCTTAAGTTTACCAATATGAAAGAGTAAAGAAGGACCTCACAAGATAATTTCTGAGTTTTAACATAATCATAGAAATGTTATCAACAGAATGAAAGGGGAAATAAGAGCTGCGGCCAACTAAAAGCAGTCATCAGAAGGGATTTCTCTTGCTTATTAATTTAGCAATAATATTTTGTTTAAAAAGTTAAAGATGACATATATTCACATTTATGTGAATATTATGACAGAACTATTTCAGATTTTGAAAAATCATACAAATGAAATTATACCACAAAAAAATGTTCACATTTCTTTAAACTTATTTTTTCTTAGTAATCTCCACAACCCAATATGGGGCTTGAACTCACAACCTCAAGACAGGAGTCACACTCTTTAGACTGAGCCAGCCAGGCACCCCAAAAGTCTTAATATATGCAACCACTATTTTTTTTTAAAAAGATTTTTTTATTTATTCACGAGAGACATGGGGGAGAGAGAGAGGCCAAGACACAGGCAGAGGGAGAAGCAGGATCCATGCAGGGAGCCGACGTGAGACTCGATCCCAGGTCTCCAGAATCATGCCCAGGGCTGAAGGTAGGCACTAAACTGCTGAGCCACCCAGACATCCCTGTAACCACTATTTTTGATTCATAGGATATTATCACACAGCAAAATCATCTCCTGGTAGTCTTTTAAATATTCAGGTATTTTTTCTCTCAATCCAGGTTGAAAAACTTTACTTAAAATGGCACTGAAACAGAATGTCCAGCCCCATATAAGTATAGAAACACCAAAAGGCAAGAGTTAATTAGCCAGGCCAGGCTACAGGTTAACCACCTGCAGTAGGTGATTAGGGTAGGGGGAGAAGGCTGGCATGGCCTTTTCTTCTTTCCTGCTTAATTCCATCTCTCCTCTCACAGCTGGCTGTCTGCTCTGACTTTGCCAGGGTCAAAACTATGGGGAGTGGTTGAGTTCTTATCTGGCTGATGCTACTGTTTGGTTTCTTTTAAAGATTTATTTGAGAGAAACAGAGAGAGAGAGAGAGAGAGATTGCACAAGAGAGCATAAGCAGAATGAGGGAGAAGCAGGCTTCCCACTGAGCAGGGAGTCTCACACAGGGGCTCCATCCCAGGACCCTGGGATCAAGACCTGAGCCAAATGCAGCCACTTAACAGACTGAGCCACCCAGGCTCTCCTGGCTGTAAAATGGTTTTAAGCAGGCTGGATTTGGCAATTTTTTTTTTAGTTTTTTTTTTTTTTAAGATTTTATTTATTCATGAGAGACAGAGAGAGATGCAGAGACAGAGAGAGAAGCAGGCTCCATGCAGGGAGGCCGATGCAGGACTCGATCCCGGGACTCCAGGATCATGCCCTGGGCTGAAGGGAAGCACTCAACCACTGAGCCACCCAGGCATCCCTAGGTTTTTGTTTTAAAGCAGGCTCCATGCCCAATATGGGGCTTACACTCATGACCCCAAGATGAAGAGTCACATGCTCTACTGACAGAGCCAGCCAGGTGCTCAGCAATTATTTTAAAGCTGACTCTCTCAGGGCCACTTTGGTACCCACAGCTGATCTGATCTGCAATTCCCTTGACCTGAGTGAATACAGTTCATTCGGTCAGGCTCTCTTTCTTCTTAGCTCTTAAGGAGTCCACATATCCATCCTGGACTGTCTTCTTCTGAAGCCTCTGCACCTCCAGAGGTGCACTTTAGACTCTATCTAAAATAGAGTCCCCATGAGGGCTCACTCTCCACACGTAGTATCTGGCCCTTCATAAGCACTCAAGCAGTTTTTGTCAAACCAAATGCTGAGAGTGCAGAACAGCTTTATCTCCCTTCATTAGCCAAAGCACCTTACCAGCCCTCTCAGGTTCCAGGTTTCCTGAATATAAGGAAACAGTCATACTTCCAGAACAGCAAGAGATTCCTATCAAGCTCTCCAAACTAGTTTTGAGAAATACGTACCTGCTCACCCTCCCACTCAGGCAGCTTTGTAATTAGCTTTGTAATTTTCTTTCTCTTTAAATGGATTCTTAAATTCATAAGATTATCTACTCATCATACTACCATATGATGCAAGACTGAAGACAACACAGCATTTATATATAACTAAATTAAGTCCATGGCCTAAATGGAGTTGGGGATCCACATTCTTGTCTAAAAGGATGTGTATTCACCTGTAATAGGATGAGGGCAAGAGAGAATTTGCACAGAAATAAAGTCCTCAGTTCATATATATATCAACTCTCCCGATTCTTTTTTTTAAATTTTATTTATGTATTCATGAGAGACAGACAGAGAGAGGGGGGGGGGGGCAGAGACACAAGCAGAGGGAGAAGCAGGCTCCATGCAGGGAGCCTGACATGGGACTCCATCCCAGGTCTCCAGGATCACACCCTGAGCTGCAGGCGGCGCTAAACCGCTGCACCACCAGTGCTACCCAACTCTCCCAATTCTTATGTCCACAGGTAGGTGTTATTTTTTCAATCCAAAGACCAAGTCTACATTCCAACATATTTTACTGAAATGCTGCATACTTAAGAAACATACTCATAACCAGCTGGACTGAAGTGACTTGGTATTTACTTAAAAATGAATATAAACAAATAAAAGTAATATCCAAACATAAAACATGTATCTGTGACCAAAAATAATAAATAAATAAAGGTTACATGTCAAACTCTGGCATTCTGGTAGCTTTGAATGGATAGCTCTGAAAAGTTTACCAGTCCTCTTTAGGTCTATTCTTATTAAACTGCTTTGGTTGGAGTATGATTCAAAATAAGTGAGAGAGATTCACTTTCAGTACAATGATGAATGGAGGCAGACAAATCATTCCCATTTTTAAGAAGGCAACTATAAAGTTGAATAAAATTATTTTAAAAACAACCACCTCAGCACTCTGGAAATCTACCCAAGACCTACGGCAAACTGTTTCTTCATGAAAACCACGTAAGTTTGGTGAGAGCTGCATTAAGTCTGTGGTGCTGTGCTCTCACTTCCCATGCCAGAACTTGTCACTGCCAGAAGGGACTTCCTTGACCTGATGCAGAGTAAGTCAAAGGGTGACCTCTATGCTAAGCACACAGGGTTCTCTCGCCTGAGGCTGCAATCCTGTTAAGGGCAAACACGGTAAGAGTAGAAAGGTATTTAACTGGAAGTTCTGAGAGGTAAGACAGCCATCTGGATTTGATAAGCACTCCATACACTTCAGATTTACCAGAGGCACGCAGAACAGGAACTGAAATTGGTTCAAGCCACCCACATCCCACTGTTGCCAAGGTGTACACATCCACACAAAGGAGCAGCAAAAAACAAAAACCAGGGAAGACCTGAAAATGACCCAAATGTTGAATGGACTTGCAATCCCACACAGATCCATCAGCAGAGTAGAAGGCAAGAATGATGGGGTCGGAACACAAACTCTGCCCAATCTTTGGCTAAATGTTAAGGTCTGCAGACAAAGCAATCGTTAGGAACCAAGATTAAAACATTTTAAAAATGAACAGAGACATCAATGGCTACATACTGTAGTAGAGATGACTTCATAAATTTATTGGAGGCAAGTTACTAAACATAACAAAATCCTCTGGGGAAGAAATACTTTCCCTTACTAACGAAAAAAAAGCATTAAGTAGAAACTGTCCATTTCCAGATGGTAGATTTAGTAAAGATTTAGAAGCAGCTATATGGACATGGTCAAAACAGTAATGGAAGTCATGTTTAATGAATTAATGAAAACCATGATGAAAATGATGCAATGCAAGAAGAATCTCAATAAAAAAGATACAAAGTAGGGATCCCAGGGTGGCGCAACAGTTTAGCACCTGCCTTTGGCCCAGGGCGCAATCCTGGAGACCCGGGATCGAATCCCACGTCGGGCTCCCGGTGCATGGAGCCTGCTTCTCCATCTGCCTATGTCTCTGCCTCTGCCTCTGTGTGTGTGTGTGTGTGTGTGTGTGTGTGTGTGTGACTATCATAAATAAAAGTAAATAAATAAATAAATAATATACAAAGTAAATTAAAGAATTGAATAGAAACTTAGAGCTAAAAAATACAGTACCTGAAATGAAAATTCAACTGATTTGAGATGACAGAAGAATCAGTGAACTTCAATAATCAATAGAAATTATTCAATCTTATGTAGAGAGGGAGAAAAAACAATGAAGAAAATGAACAAAGCCTCAGAGACCATATCAACATTAACTGTACCAACACACATGTCAGGAGACTCCCAGAAGGACAAGACAGAAAAAGACAGATAAATGTATCTGAAGAAATAACTGCCAAAAACTGCTTAAATTTGATAAAAAGCTAATCTACAGATCCATGAAACCCATTAAACCCCAAATAGTAAAAACACAGGGACATCCACATCTCAACACATCATCATAGTAAAACTTGTAAAAGATAAGGATAAGCAAACAAAACCAAAACAAAACTTTGAAATCATCAAGAGAAAAAAAAAAAAAAACTTCAGAAAAGGAAACCAAAATTATGATTAACAGCTGACTCCTCACAAAAAAAAAAAAAAAAAAAAAAAAAAAAAGCCAGGAGTCTATGGGATAACATATTCAAAATGATTAAAGAAAAAAAAATGTCAGGATCCCTGGATGGCTCAGTGGTTTAGCTCCTGCCTTCAGCCCAGGGTGTGATCCTGGAGACCCAGGATCAAGTCCCACATCAGGGTCCCTGCATGGAGCCTGCTTCTCTCTCTGTGTCTCTGCCTCCCTCTCTCCCTCTCTCTGTGTCTCTCATGAATAAAATAAAAAAGAAAAAAAAGGCAATCATGTATTCTATAGCCAGCAACACTATACTTACAAAAAAGAAAAATAAAAGACATTCCCAGAGAAAGAGTGAGGAAATAAGATTATATAAAGCACAAGTTTTGTCACTGTATTGTTGAACTGCTGTAACATGCACAGATATAACATGACACTAAGAGCACAGAGAAGAAGATGAGATATACTGAAACAAAGTTCCTACATTTAACCAGAATTAAAGTAGACTGATGGCCATCCCTAGATCAACCACTAAGATGTAATTCAAAAAGGAAGAGAAGGATCTATTTATATATGAGAAAAACAGGAAACAAAAAGCAAAATAGGAGGTGCAAAAACAATTATATCAATACTAACTGTGAATTAACTAAACACTACAATGAATAGAGATGGTTGGACTGGATAAAACAAACAAGATCCGGGGATCCCTGGTGGCTCAGAGGTTTAGTGCCTGCCTTCAGCCCAGGGCATGATCCTAGAGTCCTGGGATCGAGTCCCACATCGGGCTCCATGCATGGAGCCTGCTTCTCCCTCTGCCTGTGTCTCTCTCTCTTATGAATAAATAAATAAAATCTTTTAAAAAAGAAAAAAGTAAGATCCTTCGATAAAGCACTTGTATTCAGAATATACGATCTCTTACAACATATAAGACAACCCAAAAGTGATGGTGAGGGTCGTCTGAATGGACATTTCTCCAAAGAAAATATACAAATGGTCATAAAACAGGGGAGGTATCACTAGTGTAGATAAATGTATATAAATCCATGAGATATTATTTCACTCACACTAAAATGACTTTATCAAAAAGACCATAAAAACATACTGTAGCAGATGTAGAGAATGATGCATCAGGTTCTTTAAAAAGTAAGCAGAAACTTACTACGCAACCCAGCAATTTCAATCCTAGAAGTCTATCCAAGAAAAATGAAAACATATATCCACACAATGACATGTATACACACAGGGAGAGGGAAGGAGGGAAAGAAGGACGAAGGAGAAACAAAAGGGGAAAGAGAGGTGGGCAATTAAAAAGTGAGATAATGAATCTGGACCAAGGTATATGGGACTTCCTTGTATTATTACAGTAATATTTCTGTAAGTTTGAAATCAGATCAAACTGTAAAATTAAAAAAAAAAAGGCGAAGATATTATATAGCAAACTCCATCAACTTCAATGAAGACCATATACAGCTTAAGAATTATTAGAAAACTGTAGGTAACTTTAATAAAATAACTTCAAGAATATAATTTGGTTGTAAAACCAATACAATGAGCTCTAAAAATTCTAAAAAAATTTTTCACTTAATAAAGTCATCTGTAAATCCTGTAATATGTTCATATTCACAAAATCTGAATGAAAAGCAAACAACTTTCCATTTCTAACATGGTAATTCAAAGTTCATTTGAAGGGACTGGGATTTGGGGTTAATTTTATTCAATACCAAGCATAATTATATAATAATTCAGATTTTGAAGTGACTCACTTTTTATTTAATGAAATACTTGCTGCTCTGAAATAAATTTCATTAGTAAGAATGATGATGATGTTAAAAAAAGACAATGAAAATGCAAGCTGCATCTCTAAAAGGTTATAATCATTTAAATTATGATTATATCTTTACATTTACAGCTCTCTACTTTTAGATAGACAAAAACAAAAGCAGAACTATTTTATATTACGGACAACCTGGAACATAATTAAGTGCATCTTAATGAAGTTTCCACTGACATGAATAGAAGTATGGTTCACCAACAAATGGTACTATCTAAAAACAAAGACACTCCTTCAACAATTTTACTTTGCCAAGTAAAAATACTTTCCAAGTGCTAAAAGCACAATTTTTATTCGCATCTAGTAGAGGAACCAACCATGAAATCCTTACTTATTTTCAACTGAATAACTGACATGTCTCTAACAAGCTATTTTCAATCCTAACAGTCCTTTATTTTCTTTAACATATTTGCTATGAGTTGATAACTTGCAATAGGTGTCATCATGAGACTAACCAAAACTAGACTAAACGTGACAAGAGACAAAGTGTTTCACACCCTTGAGTGATATCAAGTCAAGAATGAGAGAAAAGCATTGCAAAAGGAGACTACTGAAATGCTACTTATTTATTCTTGCAGTAAAACCAGCAATGCATCCATTTTAAGAATTATCATCTCACTTCCAATTTCTTTCCCTCAAGAACAATTTGAATCTCTTTGGCATCCAAAGTCTCATAAGTTAGTAAAGCTTCTGCTAGATTCTTATGCTCTTTTGCATGAGTCTTCAAGATATGTTTTGCTCGTTCATATGAGTCCTGAAATGGAAAAGCAGGTATCTTAGAAGCAGAAAACTTAGAAGAAGCAAAAACCATAAATAAGAAGAAAAAAAAGGATATGCCTTAAAAAAAAATGTGAAATCTATTCATTTCTATTTATAAAAGATAAAAGCACTGGGCTCTATGCCCAGCATAGATGGACAGGTAGATAGAAAAGGAAGCTTGGTTCTCAAAGATGAGATTTGCAAATGTTCTATTTTTAACCTCAAAATTTATCACATGGATAAATAAAGACTACTTAGGGAGTTACTTAAATATATATAAGTATATAATGTATCTGTTTTTTAGGTAAAATCTATGAACAAATAAATCTTTCAGAAATGTACTGAGAGAGGATATGAATTGAGTTAGAAGTTTTATCGGGTTTAAGGTATCTTACTCTTCAAACACTTGCAGAGCACCATTTTGTGTCAGATTCCATGACAGTTTGTGGAAATAGGAACGTGAATGAGAATGATGGGGACTCCTGCTTTTCTGCTTTTCCTGATGCTTTTCCGGCATCCTAGAAGAAACGAACGTGCAATTAACAGACAGTTGCCCAGGATAAGCATCCTTTTAGGGCAAATAGAAGGTGCAGCAGGGAAGGGAGGCTTTAGGGAAAGCTATTCCGAGGGGTGATATCTATGTTGAGAGCTGAAGGATGGGCTGAATGGGGATGCAAGACCATTCTGGGGCAGAGCAGATGACAGAAGTCCCTGAGAGAGCATATTCCAGTTTATTATTTTTTTAAAGATTTTATTTATTTATTCATGAGAGACATAGAGACACAGAGAGAGGGGCAGAGAGACACAGGCAGGGGGCGAAGCAGGCTCCATGCAAGGAGCCCGGCGTGGGACTCGATCCCAGAACTCCGGATTCAGGCCCTGGGCTAAACTGCTGAGCCACCCAGGGATCCCCCGCACATTCCACTTTAAAAGCAGTTCACTGTGACTCAGATATAGACTACGAGGACCAGAGTTTACTGTCTGAGGCTGGAGAATAAAGTTGGGTTTTCAAGGGTTTTGAAAACTATTCCAAGGAGTCAAGACTTTATTGTCTGAGCATTGAGATGCCACTAAATGATTTTTAAATCAATGTAGTTTTGATTTAGTATCTGATTCCGTTTACCACCTTCAGCCAGATAAGTTGGCAGCATTTCCACTTTCTGGATGGGACGAATAAGGCCCAGAAGAACACATTTCAATGTTGGTGGAGTTGATTTAATTCTCTTCATGACAGTATCAGGGCTTCTAACTCCTACCCTCCCACCCTCTCCCTTCCTTCTTTCTGGTTGTTATTCTTGTCAAACATAAAGCTATTTATCCACCATCCTTAACTTTTCCCAAGGAATATCCATGCACTCACGCAGCTTCTAATAACCAGACCCCTGAGTGGAAGCCAGTGACCTCACAGGTGGCAGGGCTTGTATGTGGATGGATACCATATTGTGCACTGGGCTGGAATTCTCTGTTCTTCTTCACTAGGAAGCTGGATTTGTACCAGGAACCTCTTATCTGAAAAGGCAACTATCCGCTGTGGAGAACAGAGCTGGTTTGACGAAGTGGAGAGGCGCTCAATATTGGTCTGCCCACGCTTTGGGCATGCGTGAGCACTCACAGCAAAACACAGCTGGCATGTCTAATTTTAGCCTTGACTGCCTTGAAAAGGGACCCTTAAAGGAAATATATTTTCGCTGAAACCATTTGTATTATAATGTAATAGCTGATAGACATGTCAGAATATTACTTATTATAGGTGGGGAAAAACTCTGTCAAGTAATTGTGCTTTTTTTTTTATGATGACATCGGGAAAGTGATTAAAGCATCCCTGAATCAAAATCATCATAGATAGACAGTGAGAGAACCAGTGATTTTATTTATAAAGACGCCTGTAAACCTAATGGGGTACCTCCTTTGATGCTTACAAAATGGATGTAAGGATAAGAATGATCATTTCGGCTATGGTAAGTTGATCATTGTGAGCTGATGATGCAGGGCTTGCTAATAGTAGTCCTGGCACAGACTCTCAAATTTCTTCAATACTGAGCATCCTCCGTGTCCTCCGAGAAGTAAAAGGTTAGTTTCTGAACCAGGTCTTGGATTCATGTGGCTTTCGTATGTTAACAGCTTTTGAAAGCATCTGGGACACACTTGTTCCATTTTAACCAGCACGGGTCGTCCGTCTGCTTTTATTTTTGTCTTTCTCTTCCTCCTCCCTTGTCCTCTCTTTCCTCCCGTGTCTTCTGTGTTTGGTTTAGCACTGTGGCTTACCTTGCAGCTTGGCAAGAAAAAAACAGGCAGCTCTTGTGTGGGGTAGATGGAGGGAAGGATGAGAATCCACTGCCCGAATTTGCGTTCCCTGGGTTCAGTTCCAGCGGCAGCAGCTTTGCTGCAAAAATTGCTTTGCTATTCGAGGTAGCCAGCAGAGGGCATCAGAACTTTGCCTGCAGCAGGGGTTGAAGCAGGCTTTTTTTTTTTTTTTTTTTTTCTTGGAGGAAATCCTGCACCCTTCTGGACTGCATACCCTGCTCCCTGGAGAGGTTCCACCCACCAGCTGGAAGGAGAGGAAGTGAATGAAAGGACAGGATGAGCCGGAACACCTTGTCACTCTGGAAGGGAGACAGCAGCAACCAGGCTGTGCAAGGTTGTTTTGTTTTTCTTTTCCCCTTTCTCTTTCTCTTTTTCTTTTTTTTTGTTTTCTTTCTTTCTTTTCTTTCTTCTTTCTTTCTTTCTTTCTTTCTTTCTTTCTTTCTTTCTTTCTTTCTTTCTTCTTTCTTTCTTTCTTTCTTTCTTTCTTTCTTTCTTTCTTTTTTTCCTTTTTCTTTAAGGTGGGGAAAGAGACAAACAGGAGACAGGAAGCTGATCTGCAAGGATTCAGAATTGTGCTAAAAAGACTTTGATTTTTTTCTTTTCTCTCTTTACAAACGCTGGCAATTGACATGACTACAGACAGCCTGGGTAGAGAACAAAGTGCCTCATGCCAAGTGGACCCTGGCAGCTGCGGGAAGGAAGGCACAATCTGGGAAGGCTGTGTGTGTGTGTGTGTGTGTGTATGTGTGTGTTGTTCTACCAATACCTTTCCTTTTTTCTCTTTTTCTTTCTATCTTTCTTTTTATTTCTTTTTCGGTGTGTTTCTTTTTTAAATTCCTGCCGTCTTGGAACTAGCGAGTGGTGGAAGACGAAGGATCTCTGAAGCCTCATCAGTCATCGGGACCCTCAGGAATAGTGGTTTAAGAGGACGCTCGGCCTGGGGCACTATACCCTGTCATCGAGTTCCCTGCCTCAGACATAAAGATTCCAGCTCCATGGGCAAATGCCTGGATCAGCCACAAATGTACCCCCAGTACACTTACTACTATCCTCGCTGTCTCTAAACCAAGGTATGGCTCGACCCACAGTCTGGCAAGCAGTGTGGTATCCTGCACTTGGGATGGGAAACAGGCATGTGGATTATTATTTACCTCCCCTTTCCCATCACCTCTTCCTGCTTCTTTGAAATTAGTAACATACCAATGGAGTTAATGAGGCAGAGGAGAATATGAGAAGAAAGCAAGCCCTGGGATTGTGGTTTTTCTCTTTCAGCAGAGATAATAGTTTCACTCGTGTTCCTTTGTTGTTATTTGGCAACATAAAAATGTTCCTGATATCCGTAGTAAAGTGCTTTGCAGATGGACAGGGTTGTTAGAAAGGAGATTGTGACAGTGATTATCAGGAACAACAATACAATTTCAGAGCCTTTTTGGGTGAGCTGTTCTTTGTGGCTCTTAAAGGGTTTTTCTCACTGGATAGGATGCACCAGCGTGGGGGCAACTCAAACTTTTAATCAGGGGGTATAGAATGAAAGAAGGGTGTGAGAAGGCATAGTACGACTAACTGACGTCCCTTAGAGATTGTTTGCATGTGCTTTTGTTTTTGTGTATTTGCCTTACATATGTTATCTTATATGGAGGGTGATCAAGACTCTAGAGACTGAAGTTTGGAGCTTTACAATAGATGTTCTTTACTTTTCGAAGCTCTGTTTTTCTGTGCTGGCTGCCATCAGGAGGCCTGTGGGTCTTGTAACGGGATGAAATATAACTGATGATAATTGGACACGAATTGGTTAAATACTTTAGTCTTTATGCGTGTGCGAATGATCATTACGGGGCCAGTGGAAAGCCCATGTAACTAAGCAGTGGGCAGTGCCGACCATGAACTTTATCCTGCAGTTCAGACATGAAAGGCTCCCAGGTGTGAAATCACTGCTCCAATTTGTTAGTTAAATTGGACTTGATTGAGTTGGGGGGGGGGGTGTCGGTAGAGTTCGAAGCGGTACCGCTTCAAACATATGGCTTGTGTTTCTTTACAGATGATATTAATTTTGTATCGCATTAGCCAGACTCCACTGTCTTCTTAATAAATAAATATGCTGAGAGTGAACAAGGCGTGCCTGAGTAATCTGTGCTGCCACCGGGGCTCGTTGATGGGATTAGTGTTTGGTAATTCATGCTGTAGTTAGCTCTTATTTATTCTGTCTCCTCCAACAATGCCTATTTGTAAACCAGACGAGGCTGCAGACTTTCAGAATTCTATTAAAAATTGTGCTTTTTTTTTCTTTCTTTTTCAATCGCTCCATGACTCGCCCTGCCCCTGCAAGGTCTACTCACATTGCTTTTTGCCCTTGTGAGCATTGAGTTTGTGGGGCTGCTGCTTTAGTAGACCAGCCCTCCTGCTCCCGTGCAGTGCAGTGAGTTTTAACTCTTTGGGGGATTGGGTGGAGAATGCTGTCTGCCTTCCTCAAGGAAATGGCAAAGCAAGGGCAAGTCTAAAAGAGGAAATTTATAGTCATTCCTCATGCCCCCCGCCCCAAGAAATAAACACAACAAACCCAAGAGTTCCAAGAAAAATATCAGACAGGGATCCCTGGGTGGCGCAGCGGTTTGGTGCCTGCCTTTGGCCCAGGGTGTGATCCTGGAGACCCGGGCTCAAATCCCACGTTGGGCTCCCGGTGCATGGAGCCTGCTTCTCCCTCTGCCTGTGTCTCTGCCTGTCTCTCTCTCTCTCTCTCTCTGTGACTTTCATAAATAAAAAAAATTAAAAAAAAAGAAAAATATCAGACATTCCATCCCTTTTACTCATTTGGCTAAATTTTTCCAAATGTTTCAAAATTCATGCTTTCTTTTTGGTTCTTGTTTTTGACTCAAAGTGTATTCAGAAAGGAAACTTTAGATAAAAATGAATGGAATAATTGCTTTCCTGCCTGAGATTTCTTTTAACTTATTGCTAGCAGGAAATAATGTCGTGCACATTATATTAAGGACAGGATGTTGGATGAGCTACACTGATGGGAAGTGTGTGTGTGCGTGTGTGTGTGTGTGTGTGTGTGTGAAAGAGAGAGACCGGGAGAGAGAGAGAGAGAGAGAGAGAGAGAGAGAGAGAGATTGAGG
Organism: Vulpes vulpes; assembly: GCF_048418805.1. Taxonomy (NCBI): domain Eukaryota; kingdom Metazoa; phylum Chordata; class Mammalia; order Carnivora; family Canidae; genus Vulpes; species Vulpes vulpes. Next base: position 102,904,470 of record NC_132781.1, on the reverse strand, counting down.
TAAAGAGAGAAAGTGCAGTGGTGAGGGAAAAGAGGAGAGCCTGAAAAACATAGAGGGAATTTAAAAAAAATCTGTTTTGGGGTCCTGTGTAGTTTAGTGTTGTGTAGACAGGCGGCATCTGGATCTTGTTACTTTCAAGCTAGTCAAAGCCATCAACTTCTGGAACATTTTTAAAGAAGCTAGATCCATTAGGTGACCTCAACTGATATTCGGGTAATCAGATCAGGGTGGTGGGGAATATAGGATCAGCTACTTTGGCTATCATGGTAGTTCATATTGATTATTATGTTGTAAACTTTCGACAGAGCTGTGAAGTGGTCGAATACTGTTTCAGTGGCTCTGAAATGATAGACATTAATAACATTCCTGGAAGCTGAACATGTGAAAACGTGCCCTGCTTTGAAACTTGGGCACACAGGGAATGAGAATAGGGTCAATCATACTTTAAAATGTGGGGACTTTCTGGCAGCATGAATACTATGAAAGAAAGCACTATCATGACCCAGTATAGCATGAAAACAACTGGGTTATTTCAGTGTTGTCTTTTTGCTCCTTTTATATTTTTATCTTAAAATATTACCTATAATAATTCTGAGGGGAATACATGCTGCTCATGTTTATTTGGGAAGCAAGCCTTGGTGGAATTCACAAAATCTACAGTCCTAGCCTTGGCTTATAGTTATAATCTATTTTAAAAATCAGAGCTATTTAAAATGATACTGATACATAAAGAATATTTATGGTTGATAAAAATAGAGTTCTGTGGTTGACTATAAAAGTCATATTCTGGTGACATCATAACTTAAGCTGTCCTGTAAAACCAGGTGTTTTTAACTAATCAACAAAAGCCATTTACTGACATTAGTTTGGGGTGAAAAGTCTTTATGAGGTTCTTAAAGAACTCAAAGGTGTATTATTGCATTTATTCAGACAGTACAAAATACTGAACCTTTTCTTTCTACTTAAATGTGTGTGTTAGCTACAGCTGCTCTTTTCTTATGATAAAACAAAATGAGAGTAGGATGTTTAAACAAATGGAAAGGTTTCCCTTTCCTCAAATGCAATTAAAGTTTTAGAAAAACTTGGGGCACTTCCCTGCTTTCTCTGCTCCTCTTATTTTCCCATTACTTTAGAACTAATTCACTACCTTTGTTGCTTAAAAAGAAAAAGAAATTAGAAATAAGTTACTTATGCTTTTCTCCCTTTGAATAATTTTCCAAATGCTTAAATTATTATATTAGATAAATGTACATAGAAGTAAAATGAAAACCCAATGACTAGCTGATAGCTATCTTGTAGCGGTATTGTTCTAGTAGGCATGCTTTCCAAGACCTCGCATTAAAACCTGTCATTTGTCAGTTTTCTTTTGGCCATTTTCCCCCCTATTAAAAGAAGCAATTTAAAAAAGAAACATTGTTTGTGATGGAGCAGAAAAGAAGCAATCTTGATGACATGTTTTAATATTTACATAAGAGCCATAGCCAGATTTTAAAAAAAAATCTTCATCAAAACGAATTTGCTGTTTGAAGGCCACCAGAATAATCAGCAAATTTTAGAGAAAGGGGACCAAAAATTAGCTCATTAGCTTAATGATAATATCCATAATCACGTTTGATTGAGTCATAACCTAATATTTCTCAGCAATTTTGTTATAGCCCATTCAAAGCAAGCAACCTGTTGCTATTGTCTTGTGAGACCCAGGGTGAATGGCAATCTGAGTTATTTTGTGGGGGGTTTCTTGGAAAAGCAACTTAATCGTAACTAGGAAGGCTAAAAAGAGTAAAACATGGTCACAGCCTGGTGAATTGATACTTTGTTGCTGAGAAAGATATTTCCCTCATGTGTGGTACCTGGAAAACTTTATCATCTTCTCAAAACTTTAAAATGCATCCAAACGCACACAGCAGCTAGTCCTTCCTTCCATTTCCTTACCCTGACCAGGTCATGATGTTTCTACCGATCCAGGGCATGGTTTCTACTCACGCTGCTTTTCCATCAGCCTACTGCTTTCCCGCCTTTGACCATCTGCTGCCCCTGAAGATCTTGCAGAAAGATCTGTGGGACCCAACAGAGTTTTTGTGGCTGGTGGTACTCGGATCGTATTCAGAACCTGGTGTGAAGTTGGGGTCAGGTATAGGGAGTAACTCATCAACTGCACACTGACTTCAGGCTGAGTTTCCAACCATCTGCAGCCTGGACAGCTGCCCATCTCTCAAAGTCTAGCTAGAGCCCGAGTGATTGTGCCATAGAAAGAGCAAACACTTGAAACACGAAGGACTAAGGAGTAGGGAAAGGAAGAGAGAGGCTCCTATGGGGCAAGGGATATTCTCAAAGATGTGACTGTACAGATCCTTCAAAAGCAAAACAGGACAACCCCTTAACATACTTCTTGCACATGAAAATGTTGAAAATCTTGCAGAGGGAGGGAAAGAGTTTAGAATCTCCTTACTACTTCCTGCCTCAGATTTGCATTGATAGCCAGAGTTGGTAACTTGCCAGTTTTAAAACAGCCTTGAAAACTCCCAAGTTCTGTTTTCCTTTGAAAGGCTGAAACATACAAAACTGGTTTTCTAAAAATCGTCCAGCAAGAGAACTTTGAGGTACAACTCCAAATATTTCTTTTGCCTCAGGCCGTAATAGGATAGCATGAAACTATGATAAATCTTGTTTGTCTCATTTGAGAATGTACACAATTTTAATTGGTTTTGAATAAGAGAAAAATAGTAACAAGGGGCCACTCTCCCTTTCTAGTTGTCCTGTTTTCTTTACCCCCCCCCCATATTAAATTATCTTTGGAATTGTCTTTTCTATAATGCAGTCATTGTTTTCACAGTACTAAGTTTAGTGCCTAGCTAAAAGGAGGAGATATGTAAAAAGTTCATGTTGTTGTTGTCTTTCTCTCCAGAATCATTCTTAATTCAAAAGAAACCTCATGTCAATTTGTTCTAACAGTATCTTCCTAACAGCTTCCTTTCGCTTTCTCTCAGTTTGGGAAAAGAACAATAGAATTATAAATCAAAATTATTTCTCTGAAGTAATTAAATCTATTAGAGGGTTGGAGGTAGGGGTGATTTGCAGGGAGGGAAGCAAAAGAAGAGAAGTAGGATGTAAGTTCATTTCAGGTCTTTCTGGCTCCAGGAATTCTGGAAAGCTTCATTATTGCACTAATATGATTTTACACAATCCTTTTTGACATTATCAGTCTTTTTGGCAGAGAGAGGGCTCAGTCACAATTACGTCCATGCCAAATTCTAAGAAAACCAGTCTTTTCCTTTAAAAGAAAATCTTTTTAGTGTCGGACTTCTTGTTCGGAGTAAATGGTTGATGTTTATCCACAACTGGCTTCGAGTACTACATTAAAATTGTGTTTTGTAACAGTCTCGTAAGCCACAGCTGTATGTGATTAAATAGTGTAATATCAAAAGCGTGTGAGAATAGGCTTTTTTATGCTATAGCTGTTGCCCAGCAAGAGAGCAGATGGAACCAGAGGGAGAGCCAGGGCAACAGTGTATTTATGTGTTGTAATACCTGCGTTGAGGATACACATTGCTGTTTTTTGCAGTAGTGGGAAAATGCTGACCTATCTTGGATGTCATTGAAAAATACACTTTTTGAAAATGGACATGGACCTATCATACCAATTTTTATTTTAAACAGAGTTACTGTTTAATTAGAAAACATATTTACCGAAGGGTCCGAAACATTTGCAAGTGGAAGGATCATAATGATTTTCCATGCAGCACACATTCAAATAACAAAAGTGAATTTCTCATTTCTGTTTTGAAATCATAACTTTTTTGCTTTTTAAAAATATTTTTAAATGTTTTTTGCTGCTTTAAGCTGTGGAACTATTGTAAGAAAATCATCAGGCCATTTATCCCTAAAAAAGAGTGATAGGTAATGAGGAGAACAAAATAGGTGGTGGTATGATTCTTTTTTTTTTTTTTTCAGATATTTGGAAATATAGTATTTGGTTTTGCATGCCTATTGTTCCTTTGTGGCCACTGTTAATAAGTATATAATTGTACAAAGGGACACACTTTTGGGTCTATCTCTTTAGCAGGATATCATAATAAAGAGATTTATTTTTCATGGGATGCTTAAACTATAAAGTTTTTGAAAGAAAATCTTCATGAAACCTGTCATCTTGAGTTTTCTTGAGCTTCTGAATCTATAGGATACTAATAAGAGATTTACTAGTAAGTCACTGTTTTCAGGGTCTTGAAAAAGCCTATAGAAGTAGCTGTTGGTTTTCAAATTTCAGACATTATAAAGCAATTTGGAAAGGGGGAAAAAAAAAAGAGGGGGTTGACAGAGATAAGTTGGATTCTTTTGTTTTGTTTTTCATGTTGATATAAGCAGCAAATTTGTTCACATTTAAACTTTTTTTTTTTCATGTAGATTTACTGGTCAGGAAGTATATACCATGTGGGATCAGTAACTGGATATAGCTTTGGAATTCAGAACATCGACGTCGAATAGATCACAAATTTCAAGAGTATGGATAATAAATGCTGAGACATGGATTCTGGTTTTGTTTTACTTTGTGGAGGGAGGGAATTCTCTGATTTGTGTGTCAATGGATTGGTTTCAGGTTCTCTAAGATCTCTTCCAGGCTTAGTATTTGTGACTCACACTTTGAGACTAAATGAGCCTGCTTTGATGTATTCGTGGTACTGGGAGATGACCTTGGTTTTGTGCTGTCAATGAGTTTTGTTCAGGTCCCCATCCTTTCTCCAGAGCAGATCAAATACTGCTTTGCCCACTCTGGTGATTGATGAATTTAACTGTCTGCTTCCTTTGCCAATTTAAACCCAGTGTCCCAAGAGAAACACATCCATCACCTGGGAGTGGGTGGAGAGCAGCTCCCAGGGGTAGGACAGAATGACAGGCATCATTTAATCATGGTCATTGCCAGCTTTGTTATTGTGGTTAAAGTTTTCTCCTTTGGGTAAAATTAGAGCTTATCCAAAGATGGTGACAGTGTGATGCTTTCCTTTTCTTCATTTAACTTCCTCTGTGCAGGTGGTTTCAGAACTGAATGGGTAGGCATATGTTTGGCCTAACCAGTGGGGTGATGAAGGCAGAAGGATTGCCTCATTAAGGCCCTGACAACCCTAGTTTTGTGAATGAAACTAGGAGCTAGTGCCAATATGGAAATGACAATTGACAGATGAAATACTATTTTGACTGGAGGTTATAAATCCTTAAAATCCCTAAATTGCTGAATAGTAGCCTTTAAAACATGAGAAAAGAATACTATAGTAACTATAGTATACGGAGTACGAGGAGGAAGAGAATTACTTCTCCGGGACACATAAGCACAACCGTTATCTTTCTCTCTTTTTCTCACTAAGTACCCTTCTTATTCCCCCAAAAGCTCCTATTAGCCGAATTAATGAAAGTAAATAGAGGGACACTTGGGTGGCTCAGCGGTTGAGCGTCTGCCTTCAGCTCAGGGAATTATCCTGGAGTCCCAGGATCCGGTCCCACGTCAGGCTCCCTGCACAAAGTCTGCTTCTCTCTCTGCCTACGTCTCTGCCTCTCTGTCTCAGTGTCTCTCATGAATAAATAAATAAAATATATTTTTGAAAATAAAGTAAATAGAACCTTGAATTTTGTTTTTATGAATGATAGCCAGATAGAAAAAATAGACTTGACTACATACATATTCCGGCAACCCTGATAATGTCCTGTCTTATTGTGTGGAAAGTAAGAGACAATGGAAGAAAAATAAATCTTGCTATATTCTAAGTATTAGTACTAATTATTTTAGGTATGGAGTTTTTGTTTCAGAGTCAGCTTTCCTACCATTATATTGTAGGGTTAAGAAGTTGGTATACATCACACTTCATATGCTAGAATCTTTGGCTATTTCATTCTTAACTAATGGTTTTCAAGCTGAATATGAATCATGCATAGAATTTAAGGAGTTTTTGAGAAGCCTTCCCATTTTTATCTCGTGTACTGCTATTTATCTTAGTCACATTGCTGATCGATGACGATTTAATGAAAACGAAAATGGTAAACAGAATACTAACTATCTGGGTTTCTGGAACCAGTTAAGATACCTTAAAAGGTTTCCTTACATATGTGAGTCACATTTGAAGCTATTATCGATGTCTGTAAACTCTCATATTGCCCCTTTTAAAACTTATCACTCACATAAATTGGTTGGTGGCACCCTGACTATAGCTCCTGTTGAGGTGACTTAGCATTCAAGCAAATATACTTTTAAGCTCCTAGCTAGTTTCAAGTGGATAAGAAGGAGTGTGTACAAAGCTTGGAATAAAATTTCAGAGATTGTTTTCTAGTGTATCATACAAAAAACCCATCTGACATACTTACGATGTTTCATTTCTTCACCTCTTCTCAAGGGATGAGAAAAACATTTCTTTGACTTGGTACTCGTCCCTGGAAGGGTTGTGACACTCCTGAATTACCCTCGGCCTTGGCCTCGGCCCCTAGGCCTCTTGTCCCTTGCTGTGCATACCAATTCAAACTGAACCATTAGAAATAAGGATATTGTGTTTCAGTATAAGGCAGGAAATTCTGAAAAAGCATAAAATTCTGACGTCCTTTTTAAAAGTTATTCCAAAAATAAAAAATAAAAAAAAGAAAGAAAAGTTATTCCAAAAAATTAACCACTGCTTTTTTTTTTTTTTAACCACTGCTTTTAAACATTATTATTATTAGGACAACTAGACTTCGTGTTAACAATGGCAGATTTTCCCTTCCTGGCTTGTTCTTGTTCTTGTGTTTAACTTTGTTAATAAGCTGGAAAAAGATAAGGAAAAGAAATCGGAAGAGATAGGTCAATGAACATGGAAGAATTTCTCTACAAGTTTAGTGACTTCTTTTAGCAACGGGAGTAGTGATGGGTCATTTTAAAACCTTCATATTTTTGTCTTAGTAGCTCCCATCCTGCAAACTAACAAAGATATTAATATGCATTCATCTTGCACATCGAATTAGAATTTTTTTCTTGCAACAGAATATCTAAAGAGCTTTTATAATTTTGCTGCCAAAACTCTTCGAGTGCAAGTAAATTCATTTATCTGTGCCTGTGAATTTTGGGCCACCATCTTGCACATGAGGGTGTTCTTGCAATGTGAAAAAAATCTAAAGCACAGCATTTCTTGAGGTACAAAGATTATCAGGGGACTAAATAGAACGATGAGTAAAGTTGACAGTGAGTTATGTTTTGTTGATATGCAAACAAACGTTTATCGCTTTTAATTTCACTGTTTTCTCTTTGGTTTGGAGGCAGTGCGTTCTTGTCATCTTGTCAGTGTTTTTGTGGGTTCCTAAAATGGTCAGAAAGCTTGAAAAGCTGGCCATATCTCTACCTATTGTGGCTTTTTTGGCATTGAAGATATCTCTGCATTTTAGAAATCCCAAATTTCCGGGGCGGGACACAAAGTGAAACAGCACAGCGTTTCGGAAAATGTCATTAGCATTCTTTGGCTAAAATATGTCAAAAGCAGACACACTGGATTGACCTTTGGCAGCAAGAGCAACTGAGAGATCCAGATCTGGGTGCCAGGCTCACAGAATCTTTTCATTGTGCAGTTGGTGGAATTGTTTACCACCAATTGAGAAGAAGAAAAAAAAAAAGACCTCGAATGTAACAGGTGTTTCCCTGCACTTCCAGCTTAGGGGTAGAGACAGGAGGCAAGTCAATGGCATGATATGTACTTTATGGCATAATCTTTCTAAATTCTTCTGTTTGTAAATTGGGTCATGGGTTCGTTGCATGTATTAAAACGGCCACCTCCTTGTGTTCCTCAGTGTCCATGGTTATTTACCCAGAATCACTTCTCTTGAATACATGTGTCTCTTAAAGAATCCATGTACCTATAAGTATGCACACTCCAACCAGACCTACCATTACTTGCAGAAGTGTGGGGCACCCTGAAGATACTGTTTCTCCAGTCCTGAGCCTCATGTGAGGGCTTCCTTCATACTCATTCTTGTCCCAGTGATACAAGACAGTCATGTTCCCAGGCTCACGGCATGACCATTTTCTCCCAACTTAATCTTAAAAAGGAGGTGTTTTTGTTTTTGTTTTCTTTCTCTAACGTCACCCATACACTTGTACCTAAAAATCCACTCGCTTCCCAACTCTTCCAGGGAGAAGTCTCATAATCACCCAATGTTTTGATTCTCTACCTACTTACTCAATTTTCCTTCCCAGCTCTCTAGCCAGATCTCACTGAATTTCATCAGCAAATTCAATGAATCAGTTTTGATTTATCTCTCACACACATAACACGCTCACACACTTCTGGAAACTTTAAGGATTATTTCAGTGGTTCTGATTTTTGCTGAGTCTAAAAGACCAAGGGGAATTTGAAGGGGCAAAGGGACATATACCTGTTCTTTCCAGGTCTTTTCATTTTCTTTCTTTCTTTCTTTCTTTCTTTCTTTCTTTCTTTCTTTCTTTCTTTTCTTTCTTTCTCCTTTCTATCTTTCTTTCTTTTTCTTTCTTTCTTTCTTTCTTTTTCTTTTTCATTTTTCCTAATAAAAATTTATTTTTTATTGGTGTTCAATTTGCCAACATACAGAATAACACCCAGTGCTCATCCCATCAAGTGCCCCCCTCAGTGCCCACAACCCCGTCACCCACACTGCCCGCCCTCCTCCCCTTGACACAGACACTAGAGGAGGCTGCAATGTGACCAGGAGGCAGAAGATGGGAGTGATGTGACTACAAACCAAGAAATGTCAGCAGCTACAAGAGCCTTCAGAGGGGAGTACCCTCTCAATACCTTGCTTTTGGCTCAGTGCTATTTATTTCAGACTTTTGGCCTCTGGAACTTGGAAAAATTGTTTTCTATTGTTTAAAGCCTCCAAGTTTGTGATAGTTTGTTACAGAAGCCACGGGAAACTAACACAAGAACAGAAACTCTGTTCTACGCTGCCACCTATAGGCAAATTCTCTGGTTCCCAAATCAGAATCATCTCAGTAGGAATTAGAGTAATGGCCACAGATCTGGATACAGGGGCATTACTTCCAGTCTGTAGTAATAAATACTTGGGTAGAATAGTCAGATAACCCAAACCTGAAGGAAATGAGGTACCCAGAGTCCAGGGATACTCTTCAAAAAAAAAAAAGGCATCAAATTAGAATTAGAGAAGCATCGCAGAAGACATAGGCCTAGAGCAACCCTAAATAATGATGTTAGCTTCCTTTAGTTGTTATACTGACAGAAAAGTTGGTTCTTGAACTTGTCAGTCCTAATCCTGCAAGATGGAAAGAGCTGGTTGTTTCTAAAGGGAGAGATTCCCATGTAAGAACAAACTAGTAAGGTAGGTTTAATGAATGTAGTCACATGTATTCATTGTTGGGTGAACAGCTCCAAGTAGGTGCATGGTTTAATGACATGGCAACATAAAAACAGATCCCTGGGTATATGGAAAGGTTTGGGCTTTGACTGATTCTACTCAACGTGTACATCATTAAGTGCTAGCAACAGAAAGACACCAGGATCAAGAGGCAGATTTCATCACCTAGGGCTACACATCATTCAGTAACAAATTATAGTAAATTAAACCAGATTGCATTTATAGGCACACCTTGGAGATATTGTGTCTTCAATTCCAGACCACCAAAATGAAGCAAGTATCTCAGTAAAGTGAATCAACTGAATTTTTTTTTTTTTGGTTTTGCGCTGCATATAAAGGTTATGTGTATACAATATTGAAGTCTATTAAAAGTGTGCAATAGCATTATGTCCAAAAACCACAATGTATATACCTTAAATTTAAAAATACTTTATTACTGGGATGCATGGGTGGTCCAGTGGTTGAGCGTCTGCCTTCAGCTCAGGGCATGATCTTGGAGTCCCAGGATGGAGTCCCACATGGGGTTCCCCACAGGGAATCTGCTTCTCCCTATGCCTAGGTCTATGCCTCGTTCTCTTTCTGCATTTCTCATGAATAAATAATTAAAATCTTTAAAAAATAAAAATACTTTTATTACTAACAAATGCTAACCATCATGTGAACTTTCAGTTGATTGCAATCACTGATCATAGATCCATGTAACAAAATAAGTAATAATGAGTAAGTTTGAACTGCAAGAAGGGCACAGAGACATGAAGTGAGAAGTGCTGTTGGAATTAAAATAACACTAAAAGACTTGCTCAATGCACGGTTGCCACAAACTTCAATTTGTAAAAAACAACAACAAAAGCAACAACAACAACAACAAAAAACCCCAAAAAAACAAAAAACAAAAAAACAAGATATGTGTGAAGCATGATAAAATAAGGTATGTCTATATAAAAAAGTGTTAAAGTGATTAGTTATTAAAGAAAAAAGGGTTTTTTTCTCATACATTTATCAAAATAAATTCTCAGATGAATTAAAGGCATAATTGTGAAACAATGAAACTACTGACATATAGTAGATAACATAGGTGAATTTTATACAGAAATAGAGAAAGCCTTTTTAAGCATAAAAGTCATAATGATGTCACTAAGATGGCAAGAAAAATGATCTTCTCCAGTTCCCTCAGAGAAACACCAACTGGGGTATCCATAGTCAAGGCATCTTTGTGAAAGTCCCAGAACCAAGGATGAGGCTGGAGTATCTACTTGGCTCAGAAAAAAAATAATAATAAAATAATGCATTTGAAGGGTAAAGGGAGCAGTTTTACTTTGACCTAATCACCCTTTCCCAAAACCAGTGCAGTACAGCACAAAGATATACTCCCAGAAACCTCTGATTTCTCCAGCGTGAAAAAGCCCAAGGGAGGGTATCCAGCTTCTCCACTGTTATGAGTGCTTCTAAGGATGCCTACACTTCAGTCTCATCTCACAGGGACCACTGGAGAAATAAATAGCATAAGACTTTCAAGTATCCGAGATGGAGAGGGGGAAAGGAGCTCATAGCAATTAAGGCAGGGATCATGGTAAGCTGTGGTTTGGGGAGTGTAAGTACCTGAACAGAGCTCTTAGCTAAGAGCCAGAGTGAGAGCCATTTGGAGAACCAAAGTGATGGTGCTCACTTCAGCAGCACATATACTAAAATCGGAATGATACAGAGAAGATTAGCATGGCCCTTGCACAAGGATAATATGCAGCATTCCATATTTTTTCAACTTTTGGTCTTTGACCTTGTCAGAATCATCTAGGATGAAATTTACTTAGGTCATGGTTGATATTCTTGACTCAGCCCGCTCATACAGCCACTCTGCACTTAGCGAAATGACTAGAAGGAAGAATTCAACACAAAAGAAAGAATCATAAAAGTACTCTCTGCCACAGAGTTACAGAATTTAGATTACAATTCAGTATCAGAAAGTCAATTCAGAAGCACAATTATAAAGCTACTAGTGGCTCTGGAAAAAAAGCATAAAGGATTCAAGAGACTTCATAACCACAGAAATTAGATCTAATCAGGATGATATTAAGAATCAATTAAATGAAATGCAATCCAAACTGGAGGTCCTAATGATGAGGGTTAGTGAGGTGGAAGAAAGAGTGAGAGATATACAACGCAAGTTTATGGCAAGGAGGAAGCTGAGGAAGAAAGAGAAAACAATGAAAAGACCATGAGGAAAGGTTAAGGGAAATAAATGATAGCCTCAGAAGGAAAAATCTACATATTGAACAAATCAAAACTGAGAACTTCCCTAATTTGGGGAGGGAAACAGGCATTCAGATCCAGGAGACAGAGATATCCTCCCCCCCCCAAATCAATAAAAACTGCTCAACACCTCAACATTTAATAGTGAAACATGCAAATTTCAAAGATAAAGAGAAAATCCTTAAGGTGGTAAGAGACAAGAGATCCCTAACTTATATGGGGAAAAATATCAGATTAACAGCAGACCTCTCCACAAAGACCTGGGAGGCCAGAAAGGGCTGGCAGGATATATTCAGGGTCCTAAATGAGAAGAACACACAGCCGAGAATACTCTATCCAGCAAGGCTCTCATTCATAATAGAAGGAGAGATAAAGAGCTTCCAAGAGATGCAGAAACTGGAAGAATATGTGACCACTAAACTAGCTCTGCAAGAAATATTAAGGGGGACCTTGTAAAATAAATAGGAAGCCCAAAGAACTAGCCCACAAAAACAAGGACTGAATAGGTATTATGATGACACTAAGTTCATATCTATCAATAGTTACTCTGAACATGAATGGGCTAAATCATCCCATCAAAAGACACAGGGTTTCAGGCTGGACAAAAAAGCAAGGCCCATCCATTTGCTGTCTACAAGAGACTCATTTGAGACCTAAGGACACCTCCAACCTGAAAATGAAAGGGTGGAGAACCATTAACATTCAAATGGTCCCCAAAAGAAAGCTGGGGTGGCAATCCTCCTATCAGATAAAGTTAATCCCAAAGACTGTAGTAAGAGATGAAGAGGGACACTATGTCATACTCAAAAGGTCTCTCGAACAAGAAGACCTAACAATCATGAATATTTATGCCCCTAATGTGGGAGCTGCCAAGTATATCAAACAATTAATAACCAAAGTAAAGACATATGAAATTATAATACACTAATAGTAGGAGACTTCAACCTGGCACTTGCAGCAAATGACAGATATTCTAAGCACAACATCACCAAAGAAACAAGAGCTTATATGATACACTGGACCAGATGGATTTCACAGATATCTACAGAACATCCAAACACAACTGAATACACATTCTTCTCAAGTGCACAGGGGACTTTCTCTGGAATAGACCATATATTGGGTCACAAATCAGGTCTCAGCCAATATCAAAAGATTGGGATTGTTCCCTGCATATTTTCAGACCACGATGCTTTGAAACTTGAACTCAATCACAAGAGGAAATCTGGAAGAAACTCAAACACATGGAGGTGAAAGAGCAGCCTGCTAAAAGATGAAAGGGTCAACCAGAAAATTAGAGAAGAATTAAAAAAGATTCATGGAAACTAATGAGAATGAAGATACAACCATTCAAAATCTTTGGGATACAGCAAAAGCAGTCCTGAGAGGGAAATACATCACAATATAAGCATCCCTCAAAAAATTGGAAAAAACAAATACACAAGCTAACCTTGCACCTAAAGGAATTGCAGAAAGGACAGCAAATAAACCTATAACAAGTAGAAGAAGAGAGTTAATAAAGATTCGAGAAGAACTCAATGAAGTAGAGACCAGAAGAACTGTAGAACAGATCAAGAAAACCAGGAGTTGGTTCTTTGAAAGAATTTGTAAGAGAGATAAACCATTAGTCAGCCTTATTGAAAAGAAAGGAGAAAGGACTCAAATTATAAAATTATGAATGAAAGCGGAGAAATCACAGTCAATACCAATGAAATACAAAATTAAAAATTTAAAAAAATATTATAAGCAGCTATACACCAATAAATTAGGTAATCTAGAGGAAACAGACACCTTTCTGGACAACCATAAAGTACCAAAACTGGAACAGGAAGAAACAGAAAACCTGAACAGGCCAATAACCAGGGAGGAAATTGAAGCAGTCATCAAAAACCTCCCAGGACACAAAAGTCCAGGGCCAGATGGCTTCCCAGGGGAATTCTACCAAATATTTAAAGAAGAAACAAAACCTATTCTACTAAAGCTGTTCTGAAAGATAGAAAGGGATGGAATACTTCCAGACTCATTTTATGAAGGCGGCATCACCTTAATTCCAAAACCAAAGACCCCACCAAAAAGGAGAATTATAGACCAATATCCCTGATTAACACAGTTGCAAAAATTCTCAAAAATATACTAGCCAATAGGATCCAACAGTACATAAAGAAGATTATTCACTGTGACCAAGAAGGATTTATCCCTGGAATGCAAGGCTGGTTCAACACTCCTAAAGCAATCAACGTGATAGATCATATCAACAAGAGAAAAAACAAGAACGATATGATCCTCTCAATAGATGCAGAGAAAACATTTCTAAAAAGATTTTATTTATTTCTTCATGAGACACACACACATACACAGAGAGAGAGAGAGAGAGAGAGAGAGAGAGAGAGAGGCAGAGACACAGGCAGAGGGAGAAGCAGGCTCCACGTAAGGAGCCCAAGGTGGACTCAATCCTGGGACTCCAGGATCAGGCCCTGGGCTGTAGGCGGCGCTAAACCACTGATCCACCCGGGGGGCCCCAGAGAAAGCATTTGACAAAATACAGCATCCATTCCTGATCAAAAATCTTCAGAGTGTAGGGAGGAGGGAATATTCCTCACCACCTTAAAAGTCATCTATGAAAAGCCCACAGCACATATCATTGTCAATGGTTGGAAACACTGAGAGTCTTTCCCCTAAGATCAGGAACATGATAGGGATGTCCACTCTCACCACTGCTATTCAACATAGTACTAGAAGTCCTAGACTCAGCAATCAGACAACAAAAACAAATAAAAGGCATTGAGATGGCAAAGAAGTAGTCAAACTCTCCCTCTTCACAGATGGCATGGTAAGGTACCTATAAAACCCAAAGACTCTACCCCAAGATTGCTAGAACTCATGCAGCAATTTGGCCGCATGGCAGGATACAAAATCAATGCTCAGAAAACAGTGGCATTTCTATACACTAACAATGAGACTGAAGAAAGAGAAATTAATCAATCCCAAAATCCCATTTAGGTTTATTGCACCCCAAAGCATAAGATACCTAGGAATAAACTTAACCAAAGTGATAAAGTATCTATACCCTAAAAACTACAGAATGCATCTGAAAGAAATTGAGAAGACACAAAGAGATGGAAAATATTCCATGCTCATGGATTGGAAGAATTAATACTGTGAAAATGTCTCTGCTACCCAGGGCTATTTACACATTTAATGCAATCCCTATTCAAATACCATAGTCTTTCTTCAGAGAGTTGGAACAAATCATCTTCAGATTTGTGTGGAATGAAAAAAAGACCCTGCACAGCCAGGGGAATTTTGAAAAAGAAAACCAGAGCTGGGGGCATCACGATGTTGGATTTCAAGTTGTACTACAAAGCTGTGATGATCAAGACAGTGTGGTACTGGCACAAAAACAGACACGTAGATCAGTGGAACAGAATACAGAACCCAGAAATGGGCCCTCAAGGCTATGGTCAGATAATATTCGACAAAGCAGGAAAGACTATCTACTGGAAAAAGGACAGTCTCTTCAATAAATGGTGCTGGGAGAATTGGACAGCCATGTGCAGAAGAATGAAACTAGACCATTCTCTTACACCATACACAAAGATAAACTCAAAATGGATGAAAAATCTAAATGTGAGACAAGAACCCATCAAAATCCTAGAGGAGAACACAGGCATAACCCGTTTGGAACTTGGCCACATCAACTTCTTGCAAGATACATCTGTGAAGGCAAGGGAAACAAAAGAACAAATGAATTCTTGGGCCTTCATCAAAATAAAAAGCTTCTGTGTAGCAAAAGCAACTGTCAACAAAACTAAAAGACAACCTACAGAGGGATAGAAGATATTTGCAAATGACATATCAGATAAAGGGCTAGTATCCAAGATCTATAAAGAACTTATTAAACTCAACAGCAAAGAAACAAACAATCCAATCATGAAATGGGCAAAAGACATGAACAGAAATCTCACAGGGGAAGACATAGACAAACAAGCACATGAGAAAATGCTCGGCATCACTTGCCATCAGGGAAATACAAATCGAAACCATAATGAGATGCCACCTCCCACCAGTGAGAATGGGGAAAATTAACAAGGCAGGAAACCACAAATGTTGGAGAGGATGTGGAGAAAGGGGAACCTTCTTGCACTGTTGGTGGGAATGTGAACTGGTGCAACCACCCTGGAAAACTGTGTGGAGGTTCCTCAATGAGTTAAAAATTGAGCTGCCCTAGGACCCAGCAATTGCACTGTTGAGGATTTACCCTAAAGATTCAGATGCAGTGAAAGACCGAGACACCTGCACCCAATGTTTATAGCATCAATGTCCACAGTAGCCAAACTGTCGAAAGAGCTTCAGTGCCCATTAAAAGATTAATGGATAAAGAAGATGTGATCTGTATACACAATGGAATAGTACTCAGCCATTTAAACGACAAATATCCTCCATTTGTTTCAACGTGGATGGAACTGGAGGGTATTATGCTGAGTGAAGTAAGTCAATCAGAGATGGACAAAAATTATATGGTTTCATTCACATGGGGAATATAAAAAATAGTAAAAAGGATTAAAGCAGAAAGGAGAGAAAATGAGTGGGAAATATCAGAGAGGGCGACAGAACATGAGAGACTCCTAATTCTGGGAAACAAGGGGTAGTGGAAGGGGAGGTGGGTGGGGTAATGCGCTGACTAGGTGATGGGCACTGAGGATGGCACATGATGGGAAGAGCACTGGATGTTATAATATATGTTGGCAAATCAAACTCTAATAAACAATATACAAAAAAATGAGAAGCGAAGAAAAAAAAGTGATGATGCCCCAACCCAACTGGCTGGGTTTGGTTCTGGGTGTCCATCTAAAGGTCTCTATAAGGAATCCCTGGGTGGCTCAGTGGTTCAGCGCCTGCCTTCGGCCCAGGGCGTGATCCTGGAGTCCTGGGATCAAGTTCCGCATCAGGCTCCCTGCATGGAGCCTGCTTCTCCCTCTGCCTGTGTCTCTGCCTCTCTCTGTGTGTCTTTAATGAATAAATAAATAAATAAGTAAATAAAATCTTTAAAAAACAAAGGTCTCTATAGACAGAGCCATCTTACAGCCTGCTCAAACAGGGAAGGAAGTCAGCAACCCCACACAGTGTGATACACTGCCTCACCTAGGAGCCTAGTCAATGATCTATGAAAGGTCACACAGTGCAGGCTATGACCTCACTTAGACAAGGAGCCAACCCAGTAGCTCTGTTCAATTGTTGAGCAGAGACTGCAGCCCTTCTTATTCAGGACATCTCAATAGTGACCATGGACATCCTTGGAACTCAACATACAGGACACAGAGCATAGCCAATGGCCCTGTCCAGCACTAGAACCCAGCCCACAGCCTTGCCTGATTGCTGAGCACAGCCTGAGGTCCCCCCAATCCCAAAGAGGCTTTACCTGAATGCCGAGTCATGCCAGAGGCACATCTGGATTGGGGACACAGCCTGCATTCTCACCCTACCAGGGCCAATTGCAGACCCAGCCTGCAGCCCCACTCATATGCAAAGTCAAACTAGTAGCACCACTCTGCCTGTGACTCCAGCCAACCAGAGGTGAATGCTGATCCAGCTAGTGGCTCCACCTGACCATGAAGCCAATCCATAGCCACTCAACCAGGGAGCCAGCCAGCAAGCAGCCCAATCTGAATGCCAAGCTGAGTCAGCAGGCTCACCTAACCAAAGAGCTCAGCCAGGAGTACTCCTATCTCAGAGAAAGACAGAATCCTCACCAAATTAGAGACCCTAACAGTGAGCCCCTCCTGCCCTCAGTTACTTCCATCTGACCCATCCAAACCCCACAGTGAACTATTATTGGTTTAAAAGAGAATGCTGAAACTATAAGATAGGGTGCATAAGCCTCATGGCACTAACAAAGAAAAAACCTGTAGTAGATGAGCAAAGTATTGAGACAGAAGAATCAAAGCACACCTCCACAAAGGGTCATCAAATCAGAAAAATAAGACAGCAAGGGACAAAGAAGACAATATAGGAATTACAAAACAGTCAGAAGAAAACAATTAACAAAAGTTTAAAAAAGAAAATAATACAATTAACAAAATGGCCATAGTAAGGCCCTACCTATCAATAATTACTTTAACATAGGTGGATGAAATTCTCCAATCCAAAAACCTAGAGAGGCTGGGATGGTTAAAAAAAAACAGGAAACTAGATCCAACAATATGCTGTCTACAAGAGATTCACTATAGTTTTAAAGACACACATAGATTGAAAGTGAAGGGATAGAAAGCATTCCATACAAATGGTAACCAAAAGAGAGGAGGGATGGCTATACTTCTATCAGAAATAGAGTAAGTTTCAAATAGTCACAAGAGACAAAGAATGTCACTGTATAATGATAAAAGGATTAGTTCACAAAGAAGCCATAATAATTGCAAATATTTATGCATCCAACATCAGAACATCCAAATATATAAAGCAAATAATAACAGAGCTGCATGGAGAAATAAACAATACAATAAGAAGGGTTTTAATATTCCATACCCAATAATTGGTGGATTACTCAGACAGAAAATCAATAAGGAAAGAGCACTACAGTGTTATCTGACTGTATATACACATGATTGCATGTAACATATGACTATATGATCATATATGGTTATTTAACACTAGATAGTGATTTGTGAAAAACACTATAGATCAAATAGACGTAGCAGACATATATAGAACATTCCACCCAACAGCAGCAGAATACACATTCTTCTCAAGTGCAGACAGAACATGTTCCAGGACAGATCATATGTTCAGCCACAAAAAAGTCTTAACAAATTCAAGAAAATTAAAATTATATCACATGTCTTTTCTGACCACTATATAGATACCAATAAGAAGAGGAAAGTTGGGAAATTCACAAACATAGAAATCAAAACACACCACTGAATAAACTATGGATCAAAAGAGAAATTAAAAAATCTTGATATAAATGAAAATGGAAATATAACATGCCAAAATTTATGGAATGCATTAAAAGCTGTTCTAAGAGGAAAGTTTACAATTATAAACACCTACATTAAAGAAAGAAATATCTCACATAAACAATCAAACTTTACACTTCAAGGAGCTTGAACTAAGGTCAATGGTAACAGAAGAAAAAATGATTAGGATTAGAATAGAAAAAATGAAACGAAGAATAAAACAAAGGACTAACAAAACTAAAAAAAACTTTTAAAAGAATTAGTTTTTTAAAAAACTAAACAATATTGACAAGCCTTTCACTAGGCTAACCAAGAAAAAGAGAAAAGACTCAAATGAATAAAATTATCAATAAAAGAGGGATATTACAATTGAAACATCATTCCAAAATATCAGAAGAGGGCAGCCTGGGTGGCTTAGCAGTTTAGCACCTGTCTTTGGCCCAGGGCCTGATCCTGGAGACCAGGGATCCAGTCCCACATCAGGTTCCCTGCATGGAGCCTGCTTCTCCCTCTGCCTCTGTCTCTGCCTCTCCCTCTCTCTCTGGCTCTCATGAATGAATAAATAAAATCTTTTAAATATATATATATATATATATATATATATATACACATATATATCTGATATCTATCTATCTATATATATATATCAGAAGAGAGTATATAAGCAATTATATACCGATGAATTGGATAATCTAGAAGAAATTGTATGTTTCTAGAAACACACTACCTAACAAGACTGAAGCAAGAAAAAAAAAACAATATCTGAGCAGAATAAATATGAGTAAAGCCATTGAATCAGTAATCAAAAACCTCCTAACACAGAAAAGTCGAGGACAAGATGGTTTTACTCATAGATTCTACCAAACACTGGTGAGTTTAAAGAATCAAAGCCAATCCTTCGGAAAGCCTTCCAAAAAATTGAAGAAGAGGGAATACTCCCAAATTCACTTTATAAGACCTCCACTATCCAGATACAAAAGCCATATAGATGCTAAAAGCCAAATAGCCCGATGAACATAAATGCAAAAATTCACAACAAAATACTAGTTAATAAAGTTAACAGCACATTAAAAGGATGATATGCCACGAAGATGGGATTCATCCCTAGGATGCAAAGAAGGCTCAACAAACACAAGTCAATAAACATGATACATTAATATATCGATGGATAAAAATCACACAATCCTCATAGCAAAAGCATAATAAAAGCATATCCGAAAATGCAACATGAAACAAAATAAAGCCCATATGTAATATAATTAAAACTTCTGGAAGAAAATATAGGGTTAAAAACTCCTTGATGTTGGTCTTGGTAATGATTATTTGGATAGAACACCAAAAGCACAAGCAACAAAAGCAAAAAGAAACAAGTTGCTCTACATCAAACTAAAAAAATTATCTTTACAGCAAAATAAATTATTAACAAAATACTTAATAACAGAATAATAATGGTGACACAAAGAATAGGAGAAAATGCTTGTAGACCATATGTCTGATAAGGCATTAATTTCCAAAATATTTAAGGAACCTCTACAACTCGATACTTAAAACAACAAAGAAAACCCCAAATAATTCCATTAAAAAAGGGGCGAAGGCCCTGAACTGATATTTTTCCAAAGAAGACATCCACATGTCCAAGAGGTACATGAATTTGTGCTTAATATCAGTAATTACCAAGAAATACAAATCAAAAACACAAAAAGATATCACCTCACACTTGTGAGAATGACTATCATCAAGAAGACAACATATGCTGGAAAGGAAGTGGAGAAAAGGAAATCTTTCTGTGCTGTCAGTGGGAATGCAAATTGGTGCAGTAAGTATGAAAACAGTATGAAGGATTCTCAAAAAATTTAATACAGATTCTCAAAAAATTAAATACTCTCTATGATCTACCAATCCCACTTCTGGGTATATATACCTAAAGGAAAAGAAATTAGTATCTTTAAGAGATACCTGCATCCCTATGTTCACTGCAGCATTGTTCACAATAGCCAAGACATATAAAGAACCCTAAGTCTCCACTGACAGATGAATGGACTAAGAAAGTATGGTGCATAATACAGACATATATACAAATACAGGTGTGGGCACACAGGAATACTAATAAAGAAAAAATCTTGGGGTGCCTGGGTGGCTCCGTTGGTTAAGCATCTATCTGCTTTTGGCTCAGGTCACAATCCCAGGGTACTGGGATCAAGCCCCACATCAGGCTCCTAGCTCAGTGGGAAGCTTGCTTCTCCCTTTCCCTCTACCCCCCCCCCCCATTTGTGGTCTATCAAATAAATAAATAAAATCTTAAAAAAAAAAAAAGAAATCCTGCCATTTGGAACCACATGGATGGATCTTGAAGTCATTATGCTAAGAGAAATAAGTCAGACAGAGAAGTGTATGATCTCACTTACATGTGGAATTTATAAAAATCAAACTCATAAAAATAGACAATAAAAAGGTGTCACCTGGGAGAAAGGGGTGGAGAGATGGAGGAAATGGTTACAAGATAAATAACTACTAGGGGTATAATACACAGGATGGTGACTACAGTTAACAGTAATGTATTATATACATGAAAGCTCCTAAGAGAGTAGACCTTAAATGCTAAGAGAGTAGATCTTAAATGTTCTCACCACATACTCTAAAAAAAGGTAGCTGTGACATGATGAATGTGTTAATCAACCTTCCTGTAGTAATCATCTCACAGTATAATCACATTGTACGCCTCAAATTTACATGTTATATGTCATTCATGCGTCAATAAACCTAATGAAAAATATCATTCTGGAAAAAATAACAAAAAGATAAACTATAAAGGACACCCTGGCAGACATAACTATGCACAACCTAGAAACTAGAAAGGGTGAAAACATGAAAAACTAATAAAAGGTCAATAAAACTTGGGGAAAATCTTTGCAACTTTCACAACAAATAAAAAAAATACCTCGATGCTTTAAAAGATTAAGTCAGTAAGAAGAATAATAAGCATTACACACTGAAAACCAAGCAAAAAGCACAAGTAGGAAATATAGATACACACAGAAATATAACTACACAAGGCACACATGCACACAAACTTGATCAACCTGCTTAGCATTAAAGAATTGGAGAAAATATACAATTACCTCCTACTTTAACCATATTTTCAGACTGAAACTATGAAAAAAATAATTAGACAGTGTTTGGCAAGCATACAGAAAAGCAGACACAGTCATGTATTGCTTGTGAAAAAAAGGCACATTATTGAAGAGTAATTTAAAATTATAAATCAAATGGTTTAAAAATGAATATCAATTAAAAATTCTACTCTGTATTTTCTTTTACTCTTAGGATATAATTTGCAATGTGTGCAAACCTGTTTATTGTTCAGTAAAGACTGTTTAACTTTGTGTACAATCAAAAGCAACTCCTAAATCAATAGCGAGGAACTGATTAGTGAATGGTGGTACATCCATTTGATGGAATACTATTACCCAAACAAAATATTGGTGAATAGGTGTTTAAAAATTATATATAAAATTAAAGCAAATTAATTGAAAACGGTGTTGCTTTTACTTATTGTATTAATTGAAAGCAACGTGGTAGATTGTAAAGACACACACAATGTTTTTATCATGAGGGTGTAATCAGCATCGATGTGGTTTACCTTTTCTACCTATATTTAAACATTTTCCTACAATAAAAAATGAATTTCGTCTTTTGTGGTAAACGGAAAGATTTTTTTAGAAATAAAAATAGTTAAATTCTTAAAAAGAGTCAGTATGTGGTCTTTATCCATAGTATTATTTTAGTTCATTTGTATTATCCAGTATCATCCAAAGGTAAAGACTCCCTTCAAGTATTATTAAAGACACATACACACCCAAAATAGACCTGAAGACTTGGTAAGTTACCTGAGCCTCCCAATGGACCTCTCTTTCAGCAAATAACACTTTCCCCGAGGCATTACACATCAATTCTGCGTATGCTGGTTCCATGTGTGATGAAGTTTTCTCTTCTCACAGAGTAGATGCTCCAAAAACACATGCCTAACCTAACAAATTATGTGCCTAGCCAAGGCCATCTCTGCAATCTTTCAGGCCAGAAAGCTCTTTGATGTCTCCTCTAGATTTGTCTAACACACCTGTGCAGGAAATAGAATAAAACTACATTTTTTTCATTTTAATATAGTTAAGGAAAAGCATATTTAAAAATTATACCATGAAAATGAATTTTTAATTAACTTCTGAATGCAGTTATAGCCATGACATAAAATTATTTTATTATTAAAAAGTGATCTTGGCTAACAACATAAAAATCATACACAGTATGATGAATTTATTCTTAAAATTTTACCTTGTAGAGCAAATATACTACCTAACCATTGTATATATCTGTTATTTTATGTATGGTGTGCAAGTACTACTTTCAGCAAAGATTTTTCTTAAATTCCATGTTTTTAAGCCACTGTGGTTAACTTTCAAGTTAAAATGCACTGGAATAAAATTAAAGTGATTTAATTCACTTAATTAACACAAATTATTAATGTATGCAAATATAAGGAATAGATACTTACCTCAAGGATAATGTAGACAGTAGCAATTTTCCTTGTGCTTTAGAGGTACAACTCTGCTTTATACTCAGTCCTGTGGCAATGCAGTCAGAAATGCAGCTTCCCACAAGTGTTACAACAGTTAAGAGAAAATTATTACAGTTAATTTAGATTTTGACTGTTTGCACTTTTATTTTTATTTCAGCAAAAGTGTTACTAAGGCCTGATATTTAACTATTATTCTAGATTTATAAAACTGGATCTTTTAGAAATTTTGTTGAGAGAGTGTTAAAGCATCTAAATTGGCCTATAAAATACCAGCTTATCTTCTTACCAAAGAAGGCTTGGAGAAAGCAATAATTTTAGTATTTCATGTCTAAGAGATTAAAGCTTTAGAAATTGTTATTGTTGCAGAGCAGAAAACATTAAAACATTTTCAGTTTTACTGAAGCTTTTATCCACATTTACATCTAGCACTTAGATTATGATGTGCACGGTTATGTCACAGGGAGAGTTTGCATTATTGATGTGGCTTTTAGTTTACAATGATGTTAAACCTGCACAAACGCACAACATAGAGAGGAATGTAGGTGCATTTGCAACAGTAGAGACTATAACTCTTTTCTACCTGAAAGACGAGTGTTATGAAATAAAAAGAAAAATCTAAGAAAAAGTACTTCTACTTTACAAATGACACACTTAAGAAACTGTGTTCTATCTAATCTGCATTTTTAATGAGATAGTTCATATTCAAATAGTTTCTCAACAATCCATAAGCAAACTCTAAAATCCAATGTATTTTGAAGTATCTTTTTCAGATAGGCAAAAAGATCTGAGGGAAAAAAAATGTTGGGTGTTATACAATGAATGGAGGAATGTAGAGAGTGCCTTGAAATTACATGTCTTCTAGATTAACTGAGGGGAAAGATTTTTTTTTTAAGATTTTATTTATTTATTTATTTATTTATTTATTTGAGAGAGGGAGAGAATGTGTGTGTGCATGTGCACACGCACGCACATGCAAGAGGAAGAGGGAGAGAGAATCTGAAACAGACTCGGCTGAGTATGGAGCCCAATCCCATGAACCCAAGATCATGACCTGAGTGGAAGCAGAGTTGAATGATCAACTGACTGAACCACCCAGCGCCCCCAGATGTAAAGATATTTCTCACACACTATTTCTCAATTATGTTATTTTTCAAGACACAAATTTTATTTTTATTTATTTTTAAAAAAAATTTTTTTTATTATTTATTTATGATAGTCATACAGAGAGAGAGAGAGGCAGAGACACAGGCAGAGGGAGAAGCAGGCTCCATGCACTGAGAGCCCGAGGTGGGATTCGATCCCGGGTCTCCAGGATCGCGCCCTAGGCCAAAGGCAGGCGCCAAACCGCTGCGCCACCCAGGGATCCCACAAATTTTATTTTTAAATGCAATTACCTTAGAACAATTTTTTTTGTTTGTCCTGAAACATTTTGTACTATATTTTTTTGTACTATATTTTTAATTATAAAATTATATAATTTTATATATATAATTTATAATTATATATTATATAATTTTATTATATAATTATAAAATTATAATTATAGATACTAGATTTTTTTTAAAGATTTTATTTATTTATTCATGATAGTCACACACAGAGGCTCCATGCAGGCTCCATGCAGGGAGCCCGACGTGGGATTCGATCCCGGGTCTCCAAGATCGCGCCCTGCGCCAAAGGCAGGCGCTAAGCTGCTGCGCCACCCAGGGATCCCCTTTTCCCCCAATTTTATATGAAAACTACACATAGTCCATCTACTCTCTAATTTGTTTGTTTTTTATTTATTTATGATAGTCAGAGAGAGAGAGAGAGAGAGAGAGACAGGCAGAGGGAGAAGCAGGCTCCATGCACCGGGAATCCGATGTGGGATTCGATCCCGGGTCTCCAGGATCGCACCCTGGGCCAAAGGCAGGCGCCAAACCGCTGCACCACCCAGGGATCCCTACTCTCTAATTTGATCTTTACAATAGTAGTGGCTTAAGATAAGGTGATGTGGCAGGAATTTGGAAGCTGCTTAATACAGTTCCTAAAAACATGTTCAAAATGTGTGGTCACTTACGTTGTATGATCCACCAATGGCCTGTGATTTTCTTCCCCATGATGAATAATGGTTCCATTACCAAGTCCCCATCTGAATGTGTTTGAATCTTGAATTAGCGTTTCTGGAATTGACTAGTACCAATTACACAGGCTTCCTTTTTCAAAGCTGCAAACTTTCATAACTTGAATAGAGTAGAACAAAGACAAGATGAACTAATCACAATAAATGTGTCAATAAATGGCAACTTACCTTTAACAGCCACTTTTTTACTGTTGGGTTTCTTTTTTTAGTTATGTCTTAAGCATAATTAAAATAATTAGACAAATGATTTGTATAATCACTAGTAGAGTTTTAAAGAAATCTATGAGCATTATATTCAAATATCTACAGTAGCTGTAACATGGGCATAAATGCATATAATAAAACATTTGTTCTGATAAGTAGGTGACATTTTAATTAGGTCCTAGAATATCAATCTAATCATTGCCAGTTTCTCTTCACATAACATTGGCGTTACTTACCAAGGTCTGGTAAGTCCGTTCTTTTGCCACAGTATTATTACAAATCTAAACTTCAGTTAAGTCTTTGAAGCAGTCAGTCCAAATTCCAAACTACTTTAATCCAAAGCAGTAATATTTTCCTTGAATTTTTTCAATATTCTTGTAATGACTGCATTCTAGTATCACATGCAACTACAACTCCGTTGATTTTTGAAATACATAGGCTCTGTGTGAAATGCTCTTTCTTTCTCTCTAAACATGCCCATGTGTCTTAAATTCTCCATGTTCCTGTGTATACTACAGAAGACTCCAACTTTTAAGTGGCACAAGCAGTGTTGGCAAACCACCACCATCACTTAGAAACTTGAGTTCATGATTTAATGTAAAGTTTGAGAAGGAAACACTCCATCAAAAAAAAAAGTGATTTTTAATCACAACATTCAGTTATGTTATTTAACTCTGACATTAATAGTGATCATATAATTATCGTGTGAAGAGATTTAAATTTTTTTTTGTTTCAGAGGTAGAGTTCAGTGGTTCATCAGTTGCAATAACACCCAGGGTTCATTACATCAAATGCCCTCCTTATTGCCCAGCACCCAGATACCCTCCAATTCCCACCCACTGGAGATTTAAAAATCAATAGGTTTCCAGAACTATGTCGAACAGCAGTGGTGAGAGTGGACATCCCTGTCTTGTTCCTGATCTTAGGGGAAAGGCTCCCAGTGCTTCCCCACTGAGAATGATATTTGCTGTGGGCTTTTCGTAAATGGCTTTTAAGATGTCAAGGAAAGTTCCCTCTATCCCAACACTCTGAAGGGTTTTGATCAGGAATGGATGCTGTATTTTGTCAAATGCTTTCTCTGCATCTAATGAGAGGATCATATGGTTTTGGTTTTTCTCTTGCTGATATGATGAATCACACTGATTGTTTTACGAGTGTTGAATCAGCCTTGTGTCCAGGGCATAAATCCTACTTGGTCATGGTGAATAATTTTCTTAATGTATTGTTGGATCCTATTGGGTAGTATCTTGTTGAGAATTTTTGCATCCATGTTCATCAGGGATATTGGTCTATAATTCTCCTTTTTGGTGGGGTCTTTGTCTGGTTTTGGAATTAAGGTGATGCTGACCTCATAGAATGAATTTGGAAGTACTCCATCTCTTTCTATCTTTCCAAACAGCTTTAGTAGAATAGGTATGATTTCTTCTTTTAAACTTTTGATAGAATTCCCCAGGGAAAGCCACATGGCCCTGGATTTTTGTGTCTTGGGAGGGTTTTGATGACTGCTTCCATTTCCTTCCTTGTTATTGGCCTGTTCAGGTTTTCTATCTCTTCCTGTTCTAGTTTTGGTAGTTTGTGGCTTTCCAGAAATGCGTCCATTTCTTCTGGATTGCCTAATTTATTGGCGTATAACTGTTCATAATATATATATTTTTTCATAATATGTTTTTAAAATCGTTTGTATTTCCTTGGTGTTGGTAGTGATCTCTACTTTCTCATTCATGATTTTAATTTTAGTCTTCTTTCTCTTCTTTTTAATAAGGCTGGCTAATGGTTTATCTATCTTATTAATTCTTTCAAAGGACCAACTCCTGGTTTTGTTGATCTGTTCCACAGTTCTTCTGGTCTCGATTTGGTTGAGTTCTGCCTGAATCTTTATTAACTCTCTTCTTCCGCTGGGTGTAGGATCTATTTGCTGTTTTTTCTCTAGCTCCTTTAGGTGTAAGGTTAGCTTTTGTATTTGAGTACTTTCCAGTTTTGTTTTTTTTTTTTATGATAGTCACAGAGAGAGAGAGAGGCAGAGACACAGGCGGAGGGAGAAGCAGGCTCCATGCACCGGGAGCCTGATGTGGGATTCGATCCCGGGTCTCCAGGTCGTGCCCTGGGCCAAAGGCAGGCGCCAAACCGCTGCGCAATCCAGGGATCCCTCTTTCCAGTTTTTTTTTTTTTTTCCAGTTTTTGAATGGATGCTTGTATTGCGATGTATTTCCCCCTCAGGACTGCTTTTGCTGCATCCCAAAGATTTTGAATGGTTGTATGTTCATTCTCATTATTTCCATGAATCTTTTTAATTTTTCTTAATTTCCTGGATGTTTCATCTTTTAGCAAGATGGTTCTTAACCTGCACGTGTTTGAAGTCCTTCCAAATTTCTTGTTGTGATTTAGTTCTAATTTTAAGGCATTATGGTCTGAGAATATGCAGGGGACGATCCCAATCTTTTGGTATTGGTTCAGACCCGATTTGTGACCCAGTATGTGGTCTATTCTGGAGAAAGTTCCATGTGCACTTGAGAAGAATGTGTATTCAGTTGAGTTTGGATGTAAAGTTCTGTAGATGTCTGTGAAATCCATCTGGTCCAGTGTATCATTTAAAGCTCTCATTTCTTTGGAGATGTTGTGTTTAGAAGACCTATCAAATGTATAAAGCGCTAGATTGAAGTCACCAAGTATAAGTGTATTATTATCTAAGTATGTCTTAACTTTGGTTATTAATTTGGTTATTAATTGATACCAATTCTTCTGGAGGAGGGGCCTTTTGTGCTGATTTTCAGGTGTGGGCCCTTGGGGGAGGTGATCAGCCCCCTGCATGGTGCAGGGCTCAATGAGTGACTTTGTTTTCATTTTTTTTTAATTTTTATTTATTTATGATAGTCACACACACACACACACAGAGAGAGAGAGAGAGAGAGAGAGAGAGAGAGAGAGGCAGAGACATAGGCAGAGGGAGAAGGAGGCTCCATGCACCGAGAGCCCGACGTGGGATTCGATCCCAGGTCTCCAGATCGCGCCCTGGGCCAAAGGCAGGCCCTATACCGCTGCGCCACCCAGGGATCCCCTCAGTGAGTGATATTTATTCTGTTTATCCGGTGAGGCCACTGTGAGGATCAGTGGGGGCTGTTTACCCCGTGAGGCCCAGGGAGGAACAACCACAGTGTCATCGGCCAGCTCTGGAACCCCGGAGTCAGCTGCCCGCAGTAACTACGGAGCTCTCCGTCTGCAGGGGCCTCGATGCTCCGGGGGCGGGGTCGCTGATCTGCTCAGCTTGGGGCAGGAGCGTCCTCGCTGTCCTGGGCCCTCCTGGCCTCTGCCTGTCCGGGGGCGGGGGGGCGGAGGCTGGATCCTGGGCTGTGTTGTGTCTCTGGCGCCCCGTGCTCCCGGGCCTGCGCTGTTGGATTCGCGCTCCCGGGGCCGCGCAGCCCCTCTGCATGGAGCCTCCGCCTGAGCCCCGCTGAGCTGTCCCGGGGCTGGGGAGCCCCCTCCGCGTGGAGCCGCCGCGGAGCCCCTCCGAGCTGCTCCGGGTCCAGCCGGGCGCACGCTGCAGTCCTTTAGGGAGCTCCGCGCACTCTCCCCGGGGCGCAGGTGCCTGTTAGGGTCCCAGGGAGCCTGCGGGCACCCCTGCCCTCCTGGGGTCCTGCTCTAACTCCCTGCGAGCACTTTCCACCTGGGAAGGTTGGTGACGCTCTTGCTTCTCCGGGACGGGGCTTTCTTGTCCTGGGACACTCGCCCCGGCCTCAGCCCGGCTCCTTGCAGGGCCCCTCCCCCTTGGATGCGTTTTGTTTATTTCTTTATTCCCCGTCTTGATAGAAGCATGAACTCTTCTCACTGTAGCATTCCAGCTGTTCTCTCTTTAGATCTCAGGCCGAATTCGTAGGTTTTCAGGATGATTTGAAGGTTATCTAGGTAATTTGGTGGGGACTGGTGACCTGGGGACCCCACTCTTCCGCCATCTTGCCCCGCCTCCTGTAGTCTCATTTTTAATCACTTTAAAAAAATTTATTTATTTATTTATTTATGATAGTCACACAGAGAGAGAGAGAGGCAGAGACATAGGCAGAGGGAGAAGCAGGCTCCATGCACCGGGAGCGCGACGTGGGACTCGATCCCGGGTCTCCAGGATCGCGCCGCGGGCCAAAGGCAGGTGCTAAACTGCTGCGCCACCCAGGGATCCCTAATCACTTTTTTTTTTAAATCACTTATTACAGTTAGATTATTCCTTCTCGTGATGCACTTTGAGGGGCGTCAGGGAGGGGCCTCCCTGCCCGCACCTAACCTGCCGGTTCCAGGGCTCCGGGGGCTGACATTTGTATCGCGAAGCTCAGGTGTCGGGTCTGGGCCGCACCAGGCAAGGAGAAAAATTAAAGATGTGGGGTTTTTCCAGAAAAAAAAAAAAAAAAGAATTATTCCTTCTCAGTTCTTTGAAGTTACTTTGAGATACATTTTTTTTCAAGATTATATTTATTTTCAAATGAGACATACAGAGAGAGGCAGAGACATAGGCAGAGGGAGAAGCAGGCTCCCTGTGGGGTGTGCGATGCAAGACTTGATCCCAGGACCCCCGGATCATGACCGAAGCCAAAGGCAGATGCTCAACCACTGAGCCACTCACAGGCCCAGAAAACTACATTTCCACACCTCAGAGGCTTTTGCAAACGTCCCCAAATGCTCAGTCATCCCACCAACTTCTGAAGGGAAGCCAGCCCAGCTCACAGGGGATCTCAAGAGATTTGAGAGGCTTGGGCCTCCTGGCACAACAGGCTTTGGGCACCCTTGGCCACTGCCCTCTGTGCGCATGCGCAGGGATGCCAGCTTCTGAGGTGCGCAGGCGCGTTTGCATTTAGCACTGTTGCTAGGTTACACCGGTTCTGCCCAGGAAGATTCTAAGTCGTTGGGCTTAGTCCCTGGGACATTGAGGCGAGGCCCACTTGCCTTATTGCTGGCGCGGGAGTGTATCGCACTAGAGGCGGTGAAACCTGTGCCACTGAGGCCTGTCGGCTTCATTATGGAAAAGAAATCTACAGCGCGGAATGGGTGGGGCGTGCTGCCCTTCGGCTTCAACCTCAGGCCTCTGAGGGTCAGATCGCCGCCTATGGCTACGACTGTTTCCGACTTCCACAGCCCCGGCCCCGGATACCACATCAGATATCAAGATCTCCGGGAAATCCACAGAGCTGTGTTTGAGGGCGATGCAGAAAAAATGCAGGAGATAGAGCAGTTGCTGGTTTTTGGTTTACATGACTTAAATCAAAGGGACAGGAAGAACAGGTAACAGGGCTTTTGAGGCGGGCAGGAGGAGGCGGGGCGGGCGGTAGAGGGGCTCATGACATTAAAAGCAAAAATTCTGGAGTTTGATTAAGCCACATAAAAAAAAAAAAAACCCTCTGAATCAGAAAGTAATATTAGCAAAATAAAAGAGAATGTACTTGCAAAATATTTACAACATATGTTTCGGAGAAAAAGAACATCTTCGTTTTATAGGATGGTTATTACAGGAATGAGATAGGGGCCTCTGGATGGCTGAGTCAGTTGGCCTCTTCTGACCTCCTCTCAGGGTCATGATCTCTGGGTCCTGGGACTTAGCCCCTGGTGAGGCTCCCTGCTCAGTGGGGAGTCTGCTTTTCTCTTTCCCTCTCCCCTCTGCTGGTGTTCTTAATTTCAAATAAATAAAATATTTTAAAAAGAGGCACAAAATCCCATTTTCCATCCCAAGCTTTGTGAAGATAAGGAATGATGTTACTTATACTACTTAAAATTTAAGTTGTTTTGGACTTTTCAGATAGTTTGGTGGTTAAGTACCACATTGAAAAATAAGTATTTCCTTTAGCCATGAAGCTTATTGATGTAAAATATCTTTAGGAAATCATTAGAAATAAATAATATACAATATGGTATTCTCAGCACTATTTACAATAGCAGTGTATTAAGGAGTCACTTAATGGCCTGTATAAATAAATGGCAGTGTATCCATAGGCTGGACTACTATGTGACCACTGAATGTGGCAGAGATAGTTGATACACATTAACATGCAAAGCTGTACTTTGGATCATTAAATGAGTGAAAAATTATTTTGATGATACAAACATATAAGCAGACAATGGTTTTGAGTTAGCCAAAAAGATCTGCAAATATAAAATTAGTTATCTTCAAACATTTGGATTCTAAGTGGATTTTTCATTTTCTTAAAATCTGTGATTTCTATAGGAAAGATACATAAAAATTCTAAGAAAGGTTTATTATCAATGAACTAATCCAGGAGAACAAGAATATGAATCTTGTGTAGACAAAAAATAGTTTCTACTTATTTACTTTAAAGAGAGAGAGACCAGGCAAACAAGCAGCAGGGAGGGGCAGGGGGACAACAAGCAGAAACCCATAGAGCAGGGTGAGCCTGATGATGTAGGGCTCGATCCCAGGACCCCAGCTCCATGACTTGAGCCGAAGGCAGATGCCTAACTGATTGAGTCACCTAAGTGCCCCTCTTTCTATTTAAAAAAAATTAAAAAAAAATTGATGGGAGAGGATTGGTATTTTCTGACAACCTTTAGCCTCTTCAGAACTAAGGGGAATATTTTTATCTGTATTGTAGGTTGTATTATGCATACATTAAATATAGACATCTGGTTTTATTTATTTATATATTTTTAAAGATTTTATTTGTTTATTCATGAGAGACACAGAGAGAGAGAGAGAGAGGCAGAGACACAGGCAGAGGGAGAAGCAGGCTCCATTACAGGGAGCCTGACGTGGGACTCGATCCTAGGTCTCCAGGATCACACCCCGGGCTGCAGGCGGCGCTCAACCGCTGCGCCACGGGCGATGACCTATACATATGTTTTTATTATGTGCAACTTTATAACATCTAATAAGTAAATGGTTAATGATTTTATTTTGGTTAAATCCTTATAAAAATAAAAAGTAAAAAATATAAATGGTATTGCAAAACCTTATAGAATTTTTGTTGTATCCCTCTTCTGAAAAAAAATTAAAAAATAGCAAATATAAATTTTATTGCTATTTCAAAAGTATGTTTACTTCACAAAAGTTTTCTTTAAAAATATTGAACTTTCCTGGTGCCTTGGTGGCTGTTTGTTGACCATCAGACTCTTGATTTTGGCTCTGGTCATGATGTTAGGATTGTGGGGTTGAGCCCCCTGTTGGGCTCCATGTTCAATGGGGAGGGTGCTTGAGATTGTCTCCCTATCCCTCTGCCCTTCACCGCACTGATGCATTCTCTCTTTTTCCAAGAAATAGATAAATCTTTAAAAACTATCGAACTCTCCAAATGAATTTTTTAATAATAAATTTATTTTTTATTGGTGTTCAGTTTGCCAACACCCAGTGCTCATCATATCAAGTGCCCCCCTCAGTGCCCGTCACCCATTCACCCCCACCCTCCGCCCACCTCCCCTTCCACCACGCCTAGTTTGTTTCCCAGAGTTAGGAGTCTTCATGATCTGTCTCCCTTTCTGATATTTCCTACCCATTTTTTCCCCTTCCCTTCTATTCCCTTTCACTATTATTTATATTCTACAAATGAATTTATGTATTCTTTCAGTCCATTTATTTCTCAGAGAAACCTGAACACAGGTTATATAGCAGACATAGTCTACTCGGGATCTTTTCAATTTTAAAAAGACTTCAGGGACTCCTGGGTGACTCAGTGGTTGAGCATCTGTCTTTAGCTCAGGGCGTGATCCCAGAGTTCTGGGATCGAGTCTCACATTGGGCTCCCCGTGAGGCACCTGCTTCTCCCTATGTCTGTGCTTTCTGTGTCTCTCATGAATAAATAAAATCTTAAAAAAGAAGACTCCATGTTTCCCAGTATGAGCAAGATGAGAAATTTTATGTATTTAGGTTTTAGGGCTTTCATTTTTAAGTAATCTCTCTACCCAACATGGGGCTGGACATTTAAGGACACATGCTCTATGGACTGAGCAAGCCAGGCAACCCTAGGATGAGAGATTTTATTTTATTTTGTAAATGATAGAAGATGCATTTATTCTAAAAAGAAAGAGAGAAGGTCATGGGAGGGGAGGAATAGAAGGAAAGCGTGGATCTCAAGCAAAATCCACCCTGAGCATGGAGCCTAATGTGGGCCTCTGTCTTAATGACCTTGAGATCATCCTGAGCTAAAACCAAAAGTTGGACACTCAGTCAACTGAGCCACCCGGGTGACCCTAGGTGAGAAATTTTAAATGGAAATATTAGGACTTAATCTCACGTGAAGCTTTTCCTTGGAATTTCCTGTCAAAGGAAAACATTTCTGAAGATCAGAAATTGTAAAAGATTACCTTTACCTGCCCTTTTGACATTTCAATAATATTAAATACTAATATTGGTAATTGGAAATACTTCATTTCTATGAATCTAAACATTTTCTATTAATTAAAATGCTTAATAAAATGAGCTTCCCAGCACCTCCCAAAAAATAAAAGAGCTCTCCCCGTTTATTTGAATCCTGAGTTACTTTTGGCTTAAAATTCCTTGAAATTTAAAGTAAGGGTTGCTTTTGTTCTTTTTAGACCTCTCTTCTCATAATGCTTTCAACTACTGAAAATTATTTTAGTTCTTGAACAATGTAATTCCAGGCATAGGACTAGAAGTGCAGCAGACCTGTTGTATATGTCATTATTTCACTTAAGGCACACCGTAGATTGTATGATGCCCCACTATTTATGTACCAAGAAGAAATTTTTAAAAATCATTCCAGTTATAGTTTTAAGACATTTTGAATTAGAAATTGGATTCCGATGTCAGAGATATTAAAAGGTGACAAAATGAGCATCTTGGAATCATTGAAATAGAGTATTCATGCTCATCCTTAAACGTAGCTGCAAAGTAGGCATAATTGGATCATTTTACCTAATTGTAGTGGGTCTTTGTAAGTTGTAGTAATAGCTATAATAATATTTGTGCTAGGAACTAGTATTCTAAACGCTTTGCATGGATCCTCATTTAAAGATCACGACAAGAGGTCTTGTGAGATAACTACCTTTTAATTTATTTATTATTGTTTCGTAACCTCTATAACCAACAGGGGTCTCGAACCCCTGGCTCCCGAGATCAAGTGACATGCTCTTCAGAGTGAGCCAGACAGGTGACCTGAGATAACTATTTTTATGCCCATTTTGTGGATGAGGAAATTGTGATAAGGCTAAGTGGTCACTGTGAAGCGACAGAGTTAAAGTGGGAATCAAACCCAGGTTGAGCTGCTTCCTGAGATCATGCTCTTCCTAAACAGATAGGCTGCTCTTTTAATAGAATGGTGAATATCACTAATAAATATTGTACTTTCTTCCAAAGAAAACTAAATCTTTGTGTTGGAGTCATGAGAATAACATAGTATTTAACATTTACAATTCTATGAATTAGTTTGAATGTTTTGAAAAGGTACACTGTAATTTCCTGACCAGTCCTTTCACGCTCACAGGACTCCTCTCCACTTGGCCTGTGCCATTGGCTCTGTAGATATGGTGAAGGAGCTGGTGATGTGGGAATGCGAGCTAAACCTCCGTGATGGAGAAAACAGGACAGCTCTCGTGAAGGTGGGTGGTCACAGCTATGTCTGCCTGAGGTGGATTGGATTGAAGCCCTTGGAATGAACATTTGTTGCATTTAAACATAACTCATGGTGAAACTTGTGGCATGTTTCGTTTAAGTTCCCAGAATTTACATTCTGTTTCTTGTTGTAATGCTGACAGGCTGTACAATGCCAAGAAGAGGCATGTGTAGATATTCTTCTCAAAAATGGTGCTGATGTAAATACTAAGGATTTCAAGGGCAACACCGCTCTCCATTATGCGTCCTATGAGGGAAATATCTCAATAGCACGGAAGCTGCTTTACAATAAAGGAGATATAGAGGCTAAAAACAAGGTACAGGTCAACTTGTTTTTACAACGTATTTGACATCATAAATAAATAAATAAGTCAGTAAAAAAATAAATAAATGTAGCTGCAAAAGGATTTTTTATATGTATATGTACATATATTTGTACATAAGCACATAAATATATGAAGACATCGATATTGAATATTACACAGCAGGTCCTATCATCATGGAAACACCTCCAAACCAAGGCAGAGGGAGGGAAAGAGAAAAGTAATGCATATAGAAAGGAAACATTCTGTCTGCTAGCTACCCTTCCACCCTAGTAAGAAAATCTTCCCCTTAGTGCCTGGGAGTAGATGGTGCCCTCAGAGCCCACAAAGGATTGATGGCCTAGAGGGGAGTGTGGTGATGATGGAGGCTGAATGCTGTGCAGGGGCTTAGGAAATGGATGCTTCTGGGGATGAGTAGCAGACCGTGACCCAGAGGAGTAGCTTGGGTGAATGTAAATGGGAGGAGAAAGCAGCAGGTTGTAATAGGCCTTGGGCGCTCTAGGCCCTAAGGTTCAGAAGATGAGAGCAGGGGGATCAAGTCATGACATCGTACAGGGGGTATCTACTTGTGCTGGTAGCCACTCTGCCAGCCACATACCATGTTGAGGCCTCCCATTCCAGAGGGTAGCTCCTGCTCAGCCTATGTAGTTCCTCAGTGGGGTGGTAGGTGTCCATGGGGAGCTGGTGCTGACCACACTTGCCAGTCTCCCTGTGTTTTCTTTGACGTGCATTACCTTCAGTCGCTGCCCTTGCAGAAACACTGTTGTGTGCCATAGATAGGGTCGATTTTTCATATTTGGAAGCTCAAGCATGTCCTGGATGAAAATATTTCGAAATAATTGTCTAAGCTTTTGCTTTAAATAGCAACACTTTTTATTTTTGAAGATTGTATTTATAAGAGAGAGAGCAAACATGAGTAGGGAGGAAAGGCAGACGTAGGGGAAGAAGAGGCCTTCCCACTGAGCCAGGTAGCCTGATGCATGGGGCTTGAAGTCAGGAGTGGGATCATGACCAAAACCAGAAAGTTTTGCTTAACCCACTGAGCCACCCAGCCTCACCATACTTCTTCCTTCCTACCTTCCTTTTTTTTTATTAAAGTTTTTTATTTATCCATTAAAATCAATAACAATACTTTAAAATTTACTAGTATGTTTTAGAGAGTAGAGATACAGAGATAGAAAATAACGCCTCCCCTCTAGAAGCTTTTGGTTTAGATGGTGTGGAATAAAATAACTGGAGTATACCATGATATATATTGTGAAAGAAGCAAAGATTCTTGGAGCCAGGCAATGTTTGAAGCGAGTTTGTGGAATGACTGCAGGTTATCTGTTGAAGAGGAAGAGGAGGTCTATTTTATTATTTTTATTTTACTTTTTAAAAAGAGTTTATGTTTTTGAGAGAGACAGAGAGTGAGCAAGCAGGAGAGAGAGCACGAGTGGAGGGGAGGTGCAGAGGGAGAGGGAGAAGCTGACTCTTTGCTGTAGAGGGAGCCCAAGGTGGGACTCCATCCTGAGACCCTGAGATCATGACCTGAGCTCATGAGCTGAAAGCAGATGCTTGACCAACTGAGCCACCCAGGATCCCTGAGAAAGCCGTATTATAAAAAGAAGGAGGAGGTGGTGAAACCATGGAGGGTTGAGAACGAAGAGGCTAATTTTATTTACTTTCTATGTTACATGTTTAAGTTACAGGATCGTTCAGAATTTTTATGATTCATTATCCAAATATGTAATTTTGTAAATTTTAAATTTTGTTTGCACTCCTACAGGATGGCCTCACACCACTTTTAGTTGCTGTAAATGAAAAAAAAGAGAAAATGGCGAAATTTTTACTAGGAGAAGCAAATGTAAATGCAGTTGACCACGCTAAACGGTAAAGGTTTTTTTTGTGTGTGTGTGTGTGAATCTTAGTATTTGGTCAAGAGTGGTAACAATTTCTCAAGGCAGAAAGTTTAACTTAATAAGAAGAGTATAAGTATAGTGAAAAATATCAGCATGTGATTGGTTAGCTAGAAAAAAATTACTGTGACAGGATAAGGTGAAGAACATTGTATAGTATAATTCAGAATCCTTTGTAATATAGATTGATGTCATTTGCAATAGTTTTTTTTTCTGTATGATTCTACAGTAGCTAAAAGGGTTTCTTGTTAAAATTGTGAGCTTTTTTAGCTCAGAGCATGATGCCAGAGTCCGGGTATTGAGCCCCACATGGGGCTCCCAGCAGGGAGCCTGCTTCTCCCTCTCCCTATGTCTCTGCCTTTCTTTCTGTGTCTCTCCTGAATAAGGAAATATAATTGATAAAAAAAAATTTAGAGAGTCCAAGCAGAAACCTCTGAAACTGTCTCCAAGCCTTCATTTGGTAGGGTAAACCAAAAACAACCCTGCATCCTAGCAGAGATGCAGTGGGATAGTGCTAAAGGATGAAAGGCTGGTGAGCTCTATCACATTTCTGCTTGATTCACTAGTCTGGCCCATTCAGAGACTGGAGAGATTGTGGCAAATATCTGTAGTTACTGTCAACTTAAACAAAGAGTAGTTCCAGTCATAGTTATTGTGCGCCTCTTATTGCTTCCAGAACAGATTGATAAGACGTCAGGTACATGGTATGTCACCACTGATTTGGCAAATGGATTCTTTTCTATTCCGCTAGTGAATCAGAAATAGTTCATATTCATAGAGTATAGGCAAAGTGTCCATTCATTTCATTTGCCTCAGCGTTTTATTAACTCATGGAGCTAGACCATTTGAACATCCCCAGAATACCTCATTGGCCTATCATATTAACACCATGCTAATTTGACATGAGGAGCGTAAGAGGCTATGACGCTTTGGGCCCTTGGTAAGACGGCATGAATTGACATATCCGTGAAGTTTTGAGGCATCTAGTGGGCATGCCAGGATATTCCTGCAGGAGTGAAAGGAAAATTGCCACATTTTGAATACCTTTTCACAAAGACAGAAACTGGGAGACGTCTTTCGGTTCTGGAGGTAGCATATTTTATACCACTAATTCTCAATGCGTTGGGGGTGGGGTGGTGGGAGAAGAATTCTGCTCCTCAGGGAGCATTTGGCAGTTTCTAGAGGCATGTTTTTTGACATGTCAAAAGCTGTACATACTTAATGTATTGAATTCAGTGAGTTTGTGGATAAGTAGAGACCTCTGTGAAATCATCAGCCTTAAAGCCATAGTCCTACCCATCACCTCCCAAAGTTTCTTCCTGCTCTTATTAATTAATTAATTAATTAATTGTTAAGAACACTTAACGTAAGCTCTACCCTCTTAGCAAAGTTTAAGTATAGAATGCAGTATAATTAGCTACAGACACTGCTAACAATAGATTCGTCCGGAGACATTTCCGATCCTCACAACTGAGGACGTTGCTGGCATCTAGTGGGTCGATGTCAGGAGTGCTGGTAAACATACCCAAGAGAGGCCTCCACAACAGTCCACCATGTCCATGGTACAAGGTTGGGAAACCTTGTAGCAGCTGTCTACATTTTGAGCTGCAGTTCAACTGTGCTCTCTGTAGTAGATCCTCTAGAAGACAAATCCAAAGAGTGCAACTCCCTGGCCTCTATCTTAGTCTGGGTCCAATCAGAAGACAGATATGACATAGTATTTTAAACAGTGGAAGTAAATACAAAGAATTACTAAATGATGATGAGATAGTAATGAAAAGGTGGGACAGAGGAGTCTGAAGACAGTACCACAGAAGAGTTAACTTGGGGGGGGGGGTCCAAAGTTGCTAAAGAAGGTGTGATTGCAGCACGATGGATGGCAGAGAAGTTTGAGTCCTGTATGTCTGACTTCCTCTGTGCATCCGATTACCAACCTCAACTCATTGGTGTCCCAGAGGGTTGTTCCTGTTAGCCTGGAGATTGAGCACTGGCCCTGGCCCACGTTCCGGTTTGCTTCCCTTCTTCTTCTTCGTCTTCTTTCATCTTCATCTTCATCTTCATCTTCATCTTCATCGTCTTTGTGTTCTCCTCCTCCTTCTCCTCCTCCTTTCCTTCTTCTTCTCTTCTTCCTATCTCCTTCCTTTCTCCTCCTCCCTTGCCGCGCCCCCTTCACCAGCATCAG
Organism: Vulpes vulpes; assembly: GCF_048418805.1. Lineage (NCBI taxonomy): Eukaryota > Metazoa > Chordata > Mammalia > Carnivora > Canidae > Vulpes > Vulpes vulpes. The sequence continues at coordinate 102,865,064 of NC_132781.1, read as the reverse complement.
AAGTACTCTTCCCAGCTGTGCACTCCAGAGCATGCAGTCCCAGCCCCAGCCAGTGACCTTCCTAAAATGGATACCATGCCCCTAGCAAATGCTCTTGACACCCTACTCACTCTCTGCATCCAGTCCTTAGTCTTAACTCTGCTGTATCCCTAAGGGTTTTGTTGCATCCTTCTGCATGTGCATATGATACACTGGAGGCCTTGCACTGCTCTGCTGGTCGGTGGGCTCATTGTTCCCTGACTCTCTCTATACATCCATTTATCAGACAGGACTCCCTGCACTCCTGAAGGGTAGTTCCTGTTTGCATGCTGAGTAGCACGGACTAGCTTTGGCAGGGCAACTCTGACTGCAGTTCCGACATCTCCTTCAAAGAGACCTGAATCCCAGCCTTGGGATTTACCCATTTGGGCAATCTTTCTTGGGTAATCTTGCACCTTAGGGTATTTGGATTTCTTTTCTCATCTTTATAGTTGATCTACTGTTATAGTTCATCATTTTTTATATTAAACATTCTCTGTTGAAATTACTAAGTGGTTTGTCTCCTGTTTGGACCCTCACTGATACACTATCCCTTCTTTTTGGAATGTGCTTCTCTCCCTCTTCACTGGCTAATCCCTATTCGTTCTTTAAGTTTTAGCTTTGATATCGCATCCATCCCTGACTCACTACCCTTATTTTTACATGACTCCGTAGGCCCTTTGTGCTCACCCTAAATGTGGCATTAAACTCGCCTCTACTCCGTGAACACCGCAATGTCATGTTTGTTGTTCCCTCACTGACTCCCACAATGCCAGAATACAGGTTTTCTGATTTAATTTTATGGTCCCTTTGAGGTGGTTCTCCCAGGTCAGGGATTTTTAGTAGACTATGGCCTAGATCATCCTCAGCTCACTGGAGACCTCATATTCTCATCATGGTTTAATTATGACATAGTTTCAGTTTTCCTCAGGAGATAGAGTGGACTGCAAGGGAAGAGACATCCAAAGGAATGAATAACCAGTTATGAAAAGCTGTTGGTTGTTTTTAAAAGATTTTTATTTATTTGAGTGTGAGAGAACACAAATGGGGGTGGAGACAGAGGAAGGGGGAGAAGTAGACTCCCTGCTGAGCAGAGAGCTGGAGGCAGGGCAACCCCAAGGCCCCTGAGTCCTGACCTGAGCTAAAGAAGCCTTATTTTTATAAGATTTTATTTATTTATTCATGAAAGACACAGAGGAGAGAGAGAGAGGCAGAGACACAGGCAGAGAGAGAAGCAGGCTCCATGCAGGGAGCCTGACGTGGGACTCGATCCCGGGACTCCAGGATCTCGCCCTGTGCCAAAGGCAGGTACTAAACCACTGAGCCACCCGGGATTCCCTTAACGAAGCCTTTTAATGGACTGAGCCAGCCAGGTGCCCCTATGGAAAGTGTGTGGTGAATTTCTTGGCAACTCTTAAAAGGAGGAGACATTCATGACAGCCCTGAAGTAGAATTGGAAAACCTGAGCTAAGGGATTTGGTAAAGCATTCATATCTCAGTTGTTTTTCGTCATAAAACATACATTACTCTAACACTTTGTTATTTTCATTGGTGTAACTACCAAATGAGTATGCAGCTAAGTTGAACCAGGACATACATGAGACTCAGATGGGGATGGGAGTTCTAATCAGGAACTTTCTAGAGGATGTGTGTTCTAGATCCGAAATTGTTTTCGACAGAAGTCTGGGAATTGGAAATCTTAGGTTTCAGGTGATTGTGAGAAAGTCTTTGGGGGATCCACCTAGCATTTGACCAAGGAACAAAGAAGCTCAGAGTTGGACTACCATATACGCTTTGAGTATCTCTGATCTATACAAAAACACTACAGTCAACCATATTCTTCAACTTACCTGGAGTCCTGGTGTGGAGTTCCTGTCTCCTTATAGCCTAGTAATGCCGTTGCCTCTCATCGCAGGTTGCGTTAGGAAATGTCAGTCTTCTATTCAAACGTCACTACAGAGAGCCTCTACTGGTCTCATAAGTCACCCTGGGGAATTCTAAGGGGACAAAAGATAATTTTCTAGCTGGCACCTGTAAGAGACAAATGCTTGATGCTCATAGTTGCAATCATTCACACGCACCAATACCATTTGGTCTAGCTAAGCTGAATGGGGCCAAGAAATGGTTTCTTGTTGTTGTTCCTTTGTTTTTGTTCATTGCTCTTCCACCAATGAACATGATCTGCCCTGGAACTAGCCACCCTCTCAGAAGGGACCCTAGTGGTCTCCAGAGTTCTGTAGTTCATTCCAGCAGCAGTTTCTGAGGATGCAGACCCCCTTAGTTTCTAGGTTGCTCATTCCAAACTACTTCCTGTCAAATCATGCCACCTACACACACAAAATGGCACACACACAAAATGGCCTCTGAAATAAGTGCCTACACTTGTATCTATGCATTTGTCTTGCTGTAAAAACACACCAAACTTCCCAATTTTGCTGGTGCATCTTGTGCCAACAGTGGCTTCTGTTAGGTTTTGTTGGTCAATTTCTTTTCTTTCTTTTTTTTTTTTTAAACTTTTTATTGATCTATTTGACAGAGAGAGAACAAACCAGGATAAGGAGCAACAAAGGGAGAGGGAGAGGCAGGTTCCCCACCGACCAGGTAGCCTGATATGGGGCTTGATCCCAGGACCCTCAGATCCTGATCTGAGCTGAAGGCAGATGCCTGACTAAGCCCCCACCCCCTCCCTTTTCTAAGCAGGCTATAGTCCCAACGGAAGGCTAAACTCACAACCCCAAGACCAAGAGTTGCATATTGTATCAACTAAGCCAGTCAGGGGCGGCTCCTACTTTGGTTAGTCCTTAAAATCATTAACAAATGTAATAGGAATCTGGTGAGTTTGGGGGTAGCTAGTTTTGTATTAGCTGTTGTCGTGGGTTTGCTCCTGCTTTTTTCTATCTGCCTCACCCACAATACCGCGTGTAGTCCGGTTGTAATTAATTAATGGATCAATTACCACCACATTAAAAGGAGTTTCTGTAGACATTCGTATACAGCCTCTGTGTGTGTGTGTGTGTGTGTGTGTGTGTGTGTGTATCACATACACATAAATATGAACAGCCTATCCTGTTTGTATTTTACTTGATTTGTTTTTCAACCACATCATACCATTCTTCGATGTGGATCTTTCTGGTGAAATCTTTCCCATCCAATTCGTGCCTTCCCTGAGTATCTTCGAGAAACTCCCAACTTTTGTTAACAAGCATGTAGTTTATAAGGTACTTTACTCTCATTACCAAATAAATACACAGATATCAAAAGAGTGACCACTTAGACGTTACAATGGGAAAATATATCATTTCATTAGAAAAAAGAAAAAGCCAGGATATAAATACATCACGAAGTGTATGCAGGATTTACATATGGTAAAAAAAACCTCCTGGAAGCTAAGGAGGGATGTCAAATAAGACGTAAAAGCAAAGACATAACGTGCATCTAAATACACTGATTCAGGGAGATTGATTCTGTTAACATTAATTGTCTTCACCTAATTACAAATTCTCTCCATGAATTCTTCAAATTTAGCATAGTGATTAAAAATTCATCTCCAGTAACAGACGTAAATATTGCCAAGAGAATACTGAAAGAGAAGATTAAGAAGGGGAACTATGGACCTGCATTGGATACTAAAGCATATGTATAAAGCAGTTAAAATACTAGAGTACTGATTGATACAAGGCAACTGGTCAATTGAATCCATTGTAAAACCCAGAAAAATAAAAACATAACAGAATTTATGATAAAGTGGCATTTTAAGCTAGGTGAGAAAAGATGGGTTATTTAGAAGAAGCAAATAGCTGTTTTTTTAAACAGTTCTTAAATGTTGGGGCGTGGGCGCCCGTGTGGCTCAGTTGGTTAAGCCTCTGTTTATTTTTATTTTTTGTGTTTGTTGATTTTAGCTCCTGTTCCTCCATCTCTCTCTCTCTCTCTCTCACCCTCTGTCCCTCCCTCTCTCTCAGAAAAACAAAACAAAAAAAACAAAAAACAAACAAAACAAAACTTAATTGTTGCACCACACTGCAAACTAAATCTTGGATTGATTAAAGATTCAATTGGGGAATAACAGCAAAAAATAAGAATAAAGGAAATGTAAATGTAAGGCTGGGCCAACTGGGAGGATTATGAGGCATGCAGAAACGGGTTTTCATTTCATCTAGGGAATATGAATTGTTCTCCCCTTGTGAGCTTGCACTTGATGATACATGTCTCCCTCTCCCTGTGCCCTTCACCGCACTCATGTATTCTCTCTTTCTCAAAGAAATAGATAAATCTTTAAAAACTATCGAACTCTCCAAATGTATTTATTCTTCAGTCCATTTATTTCTCAAACAGATCCTGAACACGGGTTATGTAGCAGACATAGTCTACTCAGGATCTTTTCAATCTTAAAAAGACTTCATGTTGCCCAGTATGAGCAAGATGAGAAATTTTATGTATTTAGGTTTTAAAGCTTTCATTGTAAAGTGTAATCTCTCCACCCAACGTGGGGCTTGACGTTTCAGGACACATGCTCTACTGACTGAGCCAGCCAGGCACTCCTAAGATGAGATTTTATTTTATTTTATTTTGTAAAAGTTAAAAGATGTATTTATTTTAAAGGGAGAGAGAGGGTCATGGGAGAGGGGAGGGACAGGGGGAGAGAGAGGAACCCAAGCAAACTCCACCCTGAGCATGGAGCCTAATGTGGGGCTCCGTCTTACGACTTTGAGATCCTCCTGAGCCAAAACCAAAAGTTGGACACTCAATCAACTGAGCCACCCGGGTGCCCCTAAGGTGAGAAATTTTAAATGGAAGTATTAGGACTTAATCTCACCTGAAGCTTTTCCTTGGAACTTCCTGTCAAAGGAAAACATTTCTGAAGTTCAGAAATTGTGAAAGATTACCTTTACCTGCCCTTTTGACATTTCAATAATATTAAATACTAATATTGGTAATTGGAAATACTTGATTTCTATGATTCTAAACATTTTTCTATTAATTGAAATGCTTAATAAAATGAGTTTCCGCACATCCCCCCTCCAAATAACTAAAATGAGCTGTGCCCGTTTATTTGAAATCCGAGCTTCCTTTGCTCAAACTTCCTTGAAAACCAAACTAAGAATTACTTAAAAATATTCTTTTGTTATTTTAATCTCTTTTACCCGTAATGTGCTTTCAACTACTGAAAATTATTTTAGTTCTTGAACAATGTAATTCCAGGCATGGGACTAGAAGTGCAGCAGACCTGTTGTGTATGTCATTATTTCACTTAAGGCACACCGTAGATTGTATGATGCCCCACTATTTATGTACCAAGAGGAAATTTTTAAAAATCATGCCAGTTATAGTTTTAAGACATTTTGAATTGGAAATTGGATTCCGATGTCAGAGATATTAAAAGGTGACAAAATGAGCATCTTGGAATCATTGAAATAGAGTATTCGTGCTCATCCTTAAATGTAGCTGCAAAGTAGGCATAATTGGATCATTTTACCTAATTGTAGTGGGTCTTTGTAAGTTGTAGTAATAGCTATAATAATATTTGTGCTAGGAACTAGTATTCTAAACGCTTTGCATGGATCCTCATTTAAGGATCACGACAAGAGGTCTTGTGAGATAACTACTTTTTATTTTATTTATTATTACTATTGTTTCGTAACCTCTATAACCAACAGGGGTCTCGAACCCCTGGCTCCCGAGATCAAGTGACATGCTCTTCAGAGTGAGCCAGACAGGTGACCTGAGATAACTATTTTTATGCCCATTTTGTGGATGAGGAAATTCTGATAAGGCTAAGTGGTCACTGTGAAGTGACAGAGTTAAAGTGGGAATCAAACCCAGGTTGAGCTGCTTCCTGAGGTCATGCTCTTCCTAAACAGATAGGCTGCTCTTTTAATAGAGCGGTGAAGAATCACTAATAAATATTGTACTTTCTTCCAAAGTAAACTAATTCTTTGTTTTGGAGTCATGAGAATAACATAGTATTTAACATTTTCAATTCTATGAATTAATTTGAATGTTTTGAAAAGGTATACTGTAATTTCCTGACAAGTCCTTTCATGCTCACAGGAGTGCTCTGCACTTGGCCTGTGCCAATGGCCATGAAGATATGGTGAAGCTCCTGGTAGATCGGAAATGCCAGCTAAACCTCCGTGATAGTGAAAACACGACCGCTCTACTGAAGGTGGGTGGTCACAGCTATGTCTGCCTGAGATGGATTGGACTGAAGTCCTTGGAATGAACATTTGTTGCATTTAAACATAACTCATTGGTGAAACTTGTGGCATGTTTCCTTTAAGTTCCCAGAATTTACATTCTGTTTCTTGTTGTAATGGTCACAGGCTGTACAATCCCAAGAAGAGGCATGTGTAGATATTCTGCTGAAACACGGTGCTAATCCTGACCTAAAAGACAACAAGGGCAACACTGCTCTCCATTATGCGGCATTAGGGGAGAATGTCACAATAGCACAGAAAGTACTTTTAAGGAAAGGAAATATGGAGATCAAAAACAAGGTACAGCTCAACTTTTTTTAACAATGTAATTTACAAAATAAATAAATAATTAAATAAGTAAATAAGTAAATAAACAAAAATAGCTGCAAATGTTTTTTCTTGTACATGTACACTTATATGTACATAGGTACATATATATATGAAGACATCGGCACTGAATTTTATACAGCAGGTCCTGTCATCCTGGAAAGAACTGCAAAACCGAGGCAGGGGGAGGGAAAGAAAAAAGTAATGCCTGAAGAAAGGCAGCATTTTGACTGCTAGCCACCCTTCCATGCCAGAAAGAAAATCTTCCCATTGGTGCCTGGGTGTAGATGGTGCCCTCAGAGCCCACAAAGGATTGAAGGCCTAGAGGGGAGTGTGGTGATGGTGGAGGCTGAAAGCTGTGCAGGGGCTTAGGAATTGGATGCTTCTGGGGATGAGTAGGAGACCATGACCCAGAGGAGTAGCTTGGGTGAATGTAAATGGGAGGAGAAAGCAGCAGGTTGTAATAGGCCTTGGGCGCTCTAGGCCCTAAGGTTCAGAAGATGAGAGCAGGGGGATCAGGTCATGACATCCTACAGGGGGCATCTACTTGCCCTGGTAGCCACTCTGCCAGCCACGTACCACGTTGAGGCCTCCCATTCCGGAGAGTAGCTCCTGCTCAGCCTATGTAGTTCCTCAGTGGGGTGGTAGGTGTCCATGGGGAGCTGGTGCTGACCACACTTGCCAGGCTCCCTGTGCTTTCTTTGACGTGCATTACCTTCAGTCGCTGCCCTTGCAGAAACTCTGTTGTGTGCCATAGATAGGGTCGATTTTTCGTATTTGGAAGCTCAAGCATTTCCTGGATGAAAATATTTTGAAATAATTGTCTAAGCTAATTGCCTTCGGCTCAGGGCATGATCCCGTGGTCTCCCGAATCGAGTCCCACATGGCACTCCTTGAATGCAGGAGCCTGCTTCTCCCTCTGCCTGTGTCTCTGCCTCTCTCTCTCTCTCTCTCTCTCTCTCTCGGTCTCTCATGATTAAATAAATAGAAATCTTAAAAAACCAAAAACTGGAGAAGAAGAGGAAAGAACACAGTATAGTATTTTGCAGCTATAGCCACTTAGGTAAGAGTCTAAACTCTGCTTGCAAATCTAGAATGTCTTGATGGGAAGGAAGTAAGGAGTGTGTAAATAATGGAATCAAGTTGCATTTTGAGTTTACTACTCCTTGTTCTACCTCTAGCCATGGAAATTGAATGAAGGTTTGATAAGTGACTCATTTCTGTTTTTGTCTGAATCCTTAAGTGATAGGGAGAATTGGCCACGTAGGTGAAAGAGGGGACTGACATGGTTGTGTACTGTACTAGTTCTCAGCTAGACTTGTGCTGGTGAATCACAGTCAGCTAGGGAACTTTAAAAGAATTTACAAGCCAAAACTGTCCCGTGAAGATTTCGACGGAGTGAATCCAATAACGTGTGTACGCAGAAATTTGGAAGTAGTTTTTTGAGATTCTGATACAACTCTTGGCTAAGAACTACTGAATGGGTAGGTATACATATACACATTTGGAGATGTAAAATAAAAAACAACTGATGTTTGATACTGGCTACTTCCTTCCACTCTCTCCAACATTAGCGTTTCATCTGTCTGTATCTCTTTGAGAATTACAGATGAAAATTATTGGTCATCTCTGTTGGCTTGAAAAATAATTACCTTTTCTTCCAACTATCAGTCATTCACCGGCACCCAGATGGGAAGTCTTTATGAGTAGTCTTTTAATAAGTAGAGTCTGACCGTTTAAAGATTTTACATGTTTTGCTACCATTCTGTTATTAGAAGCAGGGTTTTCCCAATTGCAGCAGTAGAAATCCGTGAACCTTCCTTTTTAGTTGAAGCTGTGCGATAGACTATCTTAGGATGTCTTTCAAATTCATAGGGCCCTGGCATAGTCACTACTGTGTTAAACATTCAGCATGTAGTTAGTGACAATACAGATGGTAATTGTTTTAATAACTTTGCTTCAGCATTCCTCTGAACTCCTGTCTGTTCGGCTAGCAATCTGAGGGAAGTAAATACAAATAGATTGTAGTTGAAACAAGCATTGGAAAATTCTGACAGTAGGTGTTAATGAGTCTTCACAGCAATTTTCCTTAGAAGGTGGGGCCTAATTTGTTGGGAAAACATGATCCTGATGCTTTAGGAAAGGTTTGATGTCCAAGTATTTGTTTTACGCACAGCCATTGGAAACAGTCACAGCAAATAGAAAAACACAAGTAGGCTATAGACTAAATGTGGCCCCCAGATGTATTTAGTTTCCACTGTCAGTTGAGCTAACATTTAAAATTATGACACGCATGTAGAACTCTGGATTTTGAGCTTTTCTTATAGATCACTTCTGGTACCTTCAGCCCATGCTGCTGTTTGGTATGCTGTGCAGAGGCTGTCCCTTTATATGAGGCGTGTGTCTCCAGTTTGCTCGTGTCCCCGACTAGGTTCTTCACTGACTCGTGTCACCTGCTTTGCCTCCATAAGCATTGAGTTTACCATTCCTGTTTTATGGTATATGTTGACAAAGATTTCAAGATTTTCAAGACACTCCATATTAATTTATAATATATATTTTGTATTTTATGTTAATTTCTTAGGATTGGGATTGAATTTTCTGTTTCTTCGTCTCCTTATTTTTTTCATTACTTTATTCAGTAATTGAAGAGAGACACACAGAGAGAGGCAGAGAGCTAGGCACAGGGGGAAGCAGGCTCTCTATGGGGATCCTGATGTGGGCTCGATCCCAGGACCCTGGGATCACCATGCTCAACCACTGAGTCACCCTCTGCCTCAGGATGAATTTTCCAAGTTAAAATTTAAAAGATTTTTTTTGAAAACCATTTTTTCTTTAAATGTACAGTAATCATGTTCCTTTTGGAATATCTGCAAGCCATATGAGGTTAATCCTGGTTCTCCTTGGATAGATTATGCATATTTCAGACAGTGTTCTCTTTCTCCTTGGTATTATTCCCTAAATACGCAATTTTTATGGTAGGTTTTATTATAGTAAAAATAATCCGTATAAAGCAGTATTAGAATTTTTGAATAATAGGTTTTTCTTAAACTCAGGTTCCCAACATTTAAACACCCAGTGCTCATCTAGTATTAGAATTTTTATTGGTAAGTCTTGTCATTTTTTTTTCTGATTTACACTTAGTCTAAATTATAAAATAATCATAAATAGCAATGATAATAGAAACTAGAATACAAACAGGTTTTTTTAGAAGTAGATGTGCATTAGGTTCTCAGAATGAGTATAGTTGAGAATAAAATCTCATTGACTTATTTTACTTAGCATAATACCCTAACTCAGTCAGAGAAAGGCAATTATCATATGATCTCATTTATATGTGGATCTTAAGAAACAAGAGAGAGGAGAAGGGAAAGAAGAGAAAAAGTTAAACCAGAGAGACTGAGGGAGACAAACCATATGAGATTCTTAATCATAGGAGCCAAACTGAAGGTCACTGGAGGGGTGGAGTGGGAGGATGGGATAACTGGGTGATGGACATTAAGGAGGGTACGTGATGGAATGAGTCTTGGGTGTTACATAAGACTGAGGAACCACTGACTTCTACCTCTGAAACTAATAGTACGCTATATGGAAATGAATTTGAATAAAAGGGTAAAAATGAAAAAATCTCATACTGAGCCTTCTAACAGTTAAGATAAAACTTTAATGTGGTATAATAGGAGAAAGTCCAAGGATTATTTATTTAGTTATTTATTTTTAATATTTTATTGTTTTTATTTTTTATTTTAAACCAAAAAAACCCCAAATTTTTTACTGGAGTTCATTTTGCCCACATAAAGAATAACACCGAGTGCTCATCTCATTGTGTGCCCACCTTTACCAAAGATTATTTAGTATTAAGTGGTCCAAATTCATTGAAGCTTGTTTCTTTTATTTTTATTTTTTTACTTTTGTTTTTAATTTTTAAAAGATTTATTTAAGTATTTTAGAGAGACAGCACACACATGCACAGGCTTGTGGGGGTGGGGGAGGCGGAGAGGGAGAGAGAGTGTCTTAAACAGTCTTGGTGCTGAGTGCCAGGGGAGCCCCGAATCCAACGTGGGGCTGGATCCCACGACCCTGAGATCACACCTGAGACAAAACCAAGAGTCACTCAACTGGCTACGCAACCCAGCTGCCCTGAAACCTATCTCTTTTCATTCAGAGTCCATCTCCTTAGTGACTCATTTGGAGCTGGAGTGTTTTATGTTGACATCTGGGATCCCCATACCATTGAGAGATGAGAATCCAGCAAGTTTGTACAACCTGGAGAAAACCCTTACCTTAATTGGAAAGTTCTTAAAACTATATCCCTGGGAACTCTTATTTCTCAAGTATTAATGTTTGCTACAAAAGAAGGAATTGTCAAATGGGGATAAGCAAATGTAAATGGAATTCATTTGTGCTAGTTGTATAGTGCAGTTTTGTAATATTTCACAAACTTAGATGATCATTGAATCTTTCTTTTGGGGCACAGTATCTCTTGCAAATCATGTGTTCTTTGTAATATATTGAAGAAACACTACTCCGGAGATCTCCATTAAAATCAATAACAATACTTTAAATATTTACTACTGTGTTTTAGAGAGTGGAGACACAGAGATAAAAAATAACCCCTCCCCTCTAGAAGCTTTTGGTTTAGATGGTGTGGAATAAAATAACCATGATATATATTGTGAGAGAAGCAAAGATTCTTGGAGCCAGGCAATGATTGAAGCGAGTTTGTGGAATGACTGCAGGTAATCTGTTGAAGAGGCAGAGGAGGTCTATTTTATTATTTTTATTTTACTTTTTAAAAAGAGTTTATGTTTTTGAGAGAGACAGAGAGCGAGCAAGCAGGAGAGAGAGCACAAGTGGAGGGGAGGGGCAGAGGGAGAGGGAGAAGCTGGCTCTTTGCTGCAGAGGGAGCCCAAGGTGGGACTCCATCCTGAGACCCTGGGATCATGACCTGAGCTCATGAGCTGAAAGCAGATGCTTGACCAACTGAGCCACCCAGGCTCCCCGAGAAAGCCGTATTTTAAAAAGAAGGAGCAGGTGGTGAAACCATGGAGGGTTGAGAACGAAGGGGCTAATTTTATTTACATTCTATGTTACATGTTTAAGTTACAGGATCGTTCAGAATTTTTATGATTCATTATCCAAATATGTAATTTTGTAAAATATAAATTTTGTTTGCACTCCTACAGGATGGCCTCACACCACTTTTAGTTGCTGTAAATGAAAAAAAAGAGAAAATTGTGGAATTTTTAGTAGAAAAAGCAAATATAAATGCAGTTGACCCCGCTAAAAGGTAAAGTTTTTTGTTTTTTGTTTTTTGTTTTTTGTTTTGTGAATCTTAGTATTTGGTCAAGAATGGTAACAATTTCTCAAGGCAGAAAGTTTAACTTAATAAGAAGAGTATTTATAAGTATAGTGAAAAATGTCAGCATGTGATCGGTTAGCTAGAAAACAATTACTCTGACAGGATAAGGTGAAGAACTTTATATAGTATAATTCAGAATCCTTTGTAATATAGATTGATGTCATTTGCAATAGTTTTTTACTGTATGATTTTACAGTAGCTAAAAGTGTTTCTTGTTAAAATTGTGAGTTTTTTTTAGCTCAGAGCATGATGCCAGAGTCCGGGTATTGAGCCCCACATAGGGCTCCCAGCAGGGAGCATGCTTCTCCCTCTCCCTATGTCTCTGCCTTTCTTTCTGTGTCTCTCCTGAATAAGGAAATATAATTGATAAAAAAAAATTTAGAGAGTCCAAGCAGAAACCTCTGAAACTGTCTCCAAGCCTTCATTTGGTAGGGTAAACCAAAAACAACCCTGCATCCTAGCAGAGATGCAGTGGGATAGTGCTAAAGGATGAAAGGCTGGTGAGCTCTATCACATTTCTGCTTGATTCACTAGTCTGGCCCATTCAGAGACTGGAGAGATTGTGGCAAATATCTGTAGTTACTGTCAACTTAAACAAAGAGTAGTTCCAGTCATAGTTATTGTGCGCCTCTTATTGCTTCCAGAACAGATTGATAAGACGTCAGGTACATGGTATGTCACCACTGATTTGGCAAATGGATTCTTTTCTATTCCGCTAGTGAATCAGAAATAGTTCATATTCATAGAGTATAGGCAAAGTGTCCATTCATTTCATTTGCCTCAGCGTTTTATTAACTCATGGAGCTAGACCATTTGAACATCCCGAGAATATCTCATTGGCCTATCATATTGACACCATGTTAATTTGACATGAGGAGCAGTAAGAGGCTATGACACTTTGGGCCCTTGGTAAGACGGCATGAATTGACATATCCGTGAAGTTTTGAGGCATCTATTGGGCATGCCAGGAAATTCCCACAGGAGTGAAAGAAAAATTGCCACATTTTGAATACCTTTTCACAAAGACAGAAACTGGGAGACGTCTTTCGGTTCTGGAGGTAGCATATTTTATACCACTAATTCTCAATGCGTTGGGGGTGGGGTGGTGGGAGAAGAATTCTGCTCCTCAGGGAGCATTTGGCAGCGTCTGGAGACATGTTTTTTGACATGTCAAAAGCTGTACGTACTTAATGTATCGAATTCAGTGAGTTTGTGGATAAGTATAGACCTCTGTGAAATCATCAGTGCCTTAAAGCCATAGTCCTACCCATCACCTCCCAAAGTTTCTTCCTGCTCTTATTAATTAATTAATTAATTAATCGGTAAGAACACTTAATGTAAGCTCTACCCTCTTAGCAAAGTTTAAGTATACAATGCAGTATTATTAGCTACAGACACTGCTAACAATAGATTCGTCCGGAGACATTTCCGATCCTCACAACTGAGGACGTTGCTGGCATCTAGTGGGTCGATGTCAGGAGTGCTGGTAAATATACCCAAGAGAGGCCTCCACAACAGTCCACCATGTCCATGGTACAAGGTTGGTAAACCTTGTCCTACATTGAGTACTCCTTTCATCCATACGCCTTGGTGAAACTAAAGAATGCAAGACTTCAGTGGTCTCAGAGCAGATGAATTGTGCAGCAGGTGCAGGCTGTGCTTAGGAGTCCTCACTGCTTTGGTCACAGGATCCAGTAGACCCTATGCTATTCATGGTGTCAGTGGTGGGGAAAAGCTGTGCAGTGGATCTTAGGGCAAGCCCCGTTGGAGAATCAGAGCACAGGCCCCTGGGGTTTTCTGATCTTGAGTCCCCATCAGAAGCTTGCCTGTAGAGGGGTCCTATGGGAGACAGAAATGACTTGGTTTTAGTATTCCTTCTGTGCTAAGTCATTGGCTGGACACAGCCTACCAGAGACACGAGGCCTTGGTGTGAGTGCTATGGTGGATATGAAAATGTAGCAGCTGTCTACATTTTGAGCTGCAGTTCAACTGTGCTCTCTGTGGTAGATCCTCTAGAAGACAAATCCAAAGAGTGCCACTCCCCGGCCTCTGTATTAGTCTGGGTCCAATCAGAAGACAGATATGACATAGTATTTTAAACAGTGGAAGTAAATACAAGGAATTACTAAATGATGATGAGATAGTAATGAAAAGGTGGGACAGAGGAGTCTGAAGACAGTACCACAGAAGAGTTAATTTGGCGGGGGTCCAAAGTTGCTAAAGAAGGTGTGATTGCAGCACGATGGATGGCAGAGAAGTTTGAGTCCTGTATGTCTGAATTCCTCTGTGCATCCGATTACCAACCTCAACTCATTGGTGTCCCAGAGGGTTGTTCCTGTTAGCCTGGAGATTGAGCACTGGCCCTGGCCCAAGTTCCGGTTTGCTTCCCTTCTTCTTCTTCGTCTTCTTTCATCTTCATCTTCATCTTCGTCGTCTTTGTGTTCTCCTCCTCCTTCTCCTCCTCCTTTCCTTCTTCTTCTCTTCTTCCTATCTCCTTCCTTTCTCCTCCTCCCTTGCCGCGCCCCCTTCACCAGCATCAGAAGTACTCTTCCCAGCTGTGCACTCCAGAGCATGCAGTCTCGTCCCCAGCCAGTGACCTTCCTAAAATGGATACCATGCCCCCAGCAAATGCTCTTGACACCCTACTCACTCTCTGCATCCAGTCCTTAGTCTTAACTCTGCTGTATCCCTAAGGGTTTTGTTGCATCCTTCTGCATATGCATATGATACACTGGAGGCCTTGCACTGCTCTGCTGGTCGGTGGGCTCATTGTTCCCTGACCCTCTCTATACATCCATTTATCAGACAGGACTCCCTGCACTCCTGAAGGGTAGTTCCTGTTTGCATGCTGAGTAGCACGGACTAGCTTTGGCAGGGCAACTCTGACTGCAGTTCCGACATCTCCTTCAAAGAGACCTGAATCCCAGCCTTGGGATTTACCCATTTGGGCAATCTTTCTTGGGTAATCTTGCACCTTAGGGTATTTGGATTTCTTTTCTCATCTTTATAGTTGATCTACTGTTATAGTTCATCATTTTTTATATTAAACATTCTCTGTTGAAATTACTAAGTGGTTTGTCTCCTGTTTGGACCCTCACTGATACACTATCCCTTCTTTTTGGAATGTGCTTCTCTCCCTCTTCACTGGCTAATCCCTATTCGTTCTTTAAGTTTTAGCTTTGATATCGCATCCATCCCTGACTCACTACCCTTATTTTTACATGACTCCGTAGGCCCTTTGTGCTCACCCTAAATGTGGCATTAAACTCGCCTCTACTCCGTGAACACCGCAATGTCATGTTTGTTGTTCCCTCACTGACTCCCACAATGCCAGAATACAGGTTTTCTGATTTAATTTTGTGGTCCCTTTGAGGTGGTTCTCCCAGGTCAGGGATTTTTAGTAGACTATGGCCTAGATCATCCTCAGCACACTGGAGCCCTCATATTCTCATCATGGTTTAATTATGACATAGTTTCAGTTTTCCTCAGGAGATAGAGTGGACTGCAAGGGTAGAGATATCCAAAGGAATGAATAACCAGTTATGAAAAACTGTTGGTTGTTTTTAAAAGATTTTTATTTATTTGAGTGTGAGAGAACACAAATGGGGGTGGAGACAGAGGAAGGCGGAGAAGTAGACTCCCTGCTGAGCAGAGAGCTGGAGGCAGGGCAACCCCAAGGCCTCTGAGTCTTGACCTGAGCTAAAGAAGCCTTATTTTTATAAGATTTTATTTATTTATTCATGAAAGACACAGAGGAGAGAGAGAGAGGCAGAGACACAGGCAGAGAGAGAAGCAGGCTCCATGCAGGGAGCCTGACGTGGGACTCGATCCCGGGACTCCAGGATCTCGCCTTGTGCCAAAGGCAGGTACTAAACCACTGAGCCACCCGGGATTCCCTTAACGAAGCCTTTTAATGGACTGAGCCAGCCAGGTGCCCCTATGGAAAGTGTGTGGTGAATTTCTTGGCAACTCTTAAAAGGAGGAGACATTCATGACAGCCCTGAAGTAGAATTGGAAAACCTGAGCTAAGGGATTTGGTAAAGCATTCATATCTCAGTTGTTTTTCGTCATAAAACATACATTACTCTAACACTTTGTTATTTTCATTGGTGTAACTACCAAATGAGTATGCAGCTAAGTTGAACCAGGACATACATGAGACTCAGATGGGGATAGGAGTTCTAATCAGGAACTTTCTAGAGGATGTGTGTTCTAGATCCGAAATTGTTTTCGACAGAAGTCTGGGAATTGGAAATCTTAGGTTCAGGTGATTGTGAGAAAGTCTTTGGGGGATCCACCTAACATTTGACCAAGGAACAAAGAAGCTCAGAGTTGGACTACCATATACGCTTTGAGTATCTCTGATCTATACAAAAACACTACAGTCAACCATATTCTTCAACTTACCTGGAGTCCTGGTGTGGAGTTCCTGTCTCCTTATAGCCTAGTAATGCCGTTGCCTCTCATCGCAGGTTGCGTTAGGAAATGTCAGTCTTCTATTCAAATGTCACTACAGAGAGCCTCTACTGGTCTCATAAGTCACCCTGGGGAATTCTAAGGGGACAAAAGATAATTTTCTAGCTGGCACCTGTAAGAGACAAATGCTTGATGCTCATAGTTGCAATCATTCACACGCACCAATACCATTTGGTCTAGCTAAGCTGAATGGGGCCAAGAAATGGTTTCTTGTTGTTGTTCCTTTGTTTTTGTTCATTGCTCTTCCACCAATGAACATGATCTGCCCTGGAACTAGCCACCCTCTCAGAAGGGACCCTAGTGGTCTCCAGAGTTCTGTAGTTCATTCCAGCAGCAGTTTCTGAAGATGCAGACCCCCTTAGTTTCTAGGTTGCTCATTCCAAACTACTTCCTGTCAAATCATGCCACCTACACACACAAAATGGCACACACACAAAATGGCCTCTGAAATAAGTGCCTACTCTTGTATCTATGCATTTGTCTTGCTGTAAAAACACACCAAACTTCCCAATTTTGCTGGTGCATCTTGTGCCAACAGTGGCTTCTGTTAGGTTTTGTTGGTCAATTTCTTTTCTTTCTTTCTTTTTTTTAAAACTTTTTATTGATCTATTTGACAGAGAGAGAACAAACCAGGATAAGGAGCAACAAAGGGAGAGGGAGAGGCAGGTTCCCCACCGACCAGGTAGCCTGATATGGGGCTTGATCCCAGGACCCTCAGATCCTGATCTGAGCTGAAGGCAGATGCCTGACTAAGCCCCCACCCCCTCCCTTTTCTAAGCAGGCTATAGTCCCAACGGAAGGCTTAAACTCACAACCCCAAGACCAAGAGTTGCATATTGTATCAACTAAGCCAGTCAGGGGCGGCTCCTACTTTGGTTAGTCCTTAAAATCATTAACAAATGTAATAGGAATCTGGTGAGTTTGGGGGTAGCTAGTTTTGTATTAGCTGTTGTCGTGGGTTTGCCCCTGCTTTTTTCTATCTGCCTCACCCACAATACCGCGTGTAGTCCGGTTGTAATTAATTAATGGATCAATTACCACCACATTAAAAGGAGTTTCTGTAGACATTCGTATACAGCCTCTGTGTGTGTGTGTGTGTGTGTGTGTATCACATACACATAAATATGAACAGCCTATCCTGTTTGTATTTTACTTGATTTGTTTTTCAACCACATCATACCATTCTTCGATGTGGATCTTTCTGGTGAAATCTTTCCCATCCAATTCGTGCCTTCCCTGAGTATCTTCGAGAAACTCCCAACTTTTGTTAACAAGCATGTAGTTTATAAGGTACTTTACTCTCATTACCAAATAAATACACAGATATCAAAAGAGTGACCACTTAGAAGTTACAATGGGAAAATATATCATTTCATTAGAAAAAAGAAAAAGCCAGGATATAAATACATCACGAAGTGTATGCAGGATTTACATATGGTAAAAAAAACCTCCTGGAAGCTAAGGAGGGATGTCAAATAAGACGTAAAAGCAAAGACATAACGTGCATCTAAATACACTGATTCAGGGAGATTGATTCTGTTAACATTAATTGTCTTCACCTAATTACAAATTCTCTCCATGAATTCTTCAAATTTAGCATAGTGATTAAAAATTCATCTCCAGTAACAGACGTAAATATTGCCAAGAGAATACTGAAAGAGAAGATTAAAAAGGGGAACTATGGACCTGCATGGGATACTAAAGCATATGTATAAAGCAGTTAAAATACTAGAGTACTGATTGATACAAGGCAACTGGTCAATTGAATCCATTGTAAAACCCAGAAAAATGAAAACATAACAGAATTTATGATAAAGTGGCATTTTAAGCTAGGTGAGAAAAGATGGGTTATTTAGAAGAAGCAAATAGCTGTTTTTTTAAACAGTTCTTAAATGTTGGGGCGTGGGCGCCCGTGTGGCTCAGTTGGTTAAGCCTCTGTTTATTTTTATGTTTTGTGTTTGTTGATTTTAGCTCCTATTCCTCCATCTCTCTCTCTCTCTCTCACCCTCTGTCCCTCCCTCTCTCTCAGAAAAACAAAACAAAAAAACAAAAAACAAACAAATGAAAACTTAAATGTTGCACCACACTGCAAACTAAATCTTGGATTGATTAAAGATTCAATTGGGGAATAACAGCAAAAAATAAGAATAAAGGAAATGTAAACGTAAGGCTGGGCCAACTGGGAGGATTATGAGGCATGCAGAAACGGGTTTTCATTTCATCTAGGGAATATGAATTGTTCTCCCCTTGTGAGCTTGCACTTGATGATACATGTCTCCCTCTCCCTGTGCCCTTCACCGCACTCATGTATTCTCTCTTTCTCAAAGAAATAGATAAATCTTTAAAAACTATCGAACTCTCCAAATGTATTTATTCTTCAGTCCATTTATTTCTCAAATAGAACCTGAACACGGGTTATGTAGCAGACATAGTCTACTCAGGATCTTTTCAATCTTAAAGAGACTTCAAGTTGCCCAGTATGAGCAAGATGAGAAATTTTATGTATTTAGGTTTTAAAGCTTTCATTGTAAAGTGTAATCTCTCCACCCAACGTGGGGCTTGACGTTTCAGGACACATGCTCTACTGACTGAGCCAGCCAGGCACTCCTAAGATGAGATTTTATTTTATTTTATTTTGTAAAAGTTAAAAGATGTATTTATTTTAAAGGGAGAGAGAGGGTCATGGGAGAGGGGAGGGACAGGGGGAGAGAGAGGAACCCAAGCAAACTCCACCCTGAGCATGGAGCCTAATGTGGGGCTCCGTCTTATGACTTTGAGATCCTCCTGAGACAAAACCAAAAGTTGGACACAAAATCAACCGAGCCATCTGGGTGCCCCTAAGGTGAGAAATTTTAAATGGACGTATTAGGCCTTAATCTCACCTGAAGCTTTTCCTTGGAACTTCCTGTCAAAGGAAAACATTTCAATATTAGAAATTGTAAAAGATTACCTTCACCTGCCCTTTTGACATTTCAATAATATTAAATACTAATATTGGTAATTGGAAATACTTGATTTCTATGAATCTAAACATTTTCTATTAATTAAAATGCTTAATAAAATGAGCTTCCCCACATCCCCCCTCCAAAAAAAATAAAATGAGCTGTGCCCGTTTATTTGAAATCCGAGCTTCCTTTGCTCAAACTTCCTTGAAAACCAAACTAAGAATTACTTAAAAATATTCTTTTGTTATTTTAGTCTCTTTTACCCGTAATGTGCTTTCAACTACTGAAAATTATTTTAGTTCTTGAACAATGTAATTCCAGGCATAGGACTAGAAGTGCAGCAGACCTGTTGTATATGTCATTATTTCACTTAAGGCACACTGTAGTCTGTATGATGCCCCACTATTTATGTACCAAGAAGAAATTTTTAAAAATCATGCCAGTTATAGTTTTAAGACATTTTGAATTGGAAATTGGTTTTCGATGTCAGAGATATTAAAAGGTGACAAAATGAGCATCTTGGAATCATTGAAATAGAGTATTCATGCTCATCCTTAAACGTAGCTGCAAAGTAAGCATAATTGGATCATTTTACCTAATTGTAGTGGGTCTTTGTAATTTGTAGTAATAGCTATAGTAATATTTGTGCTAGGAACTAGTATTCTAAATGCTTTGCATGGATCCTCATTTAAGGATCACGACAAGAGGTCTTCTGAGATAACTACTTTTTATTTTATTTATTATTACTATTGTTTCATAACCTCCATAACCAATAGGGGTCTCGAACCCCTGGCTCCCGAGATCGAGTGACATGCTCTTCAGAGTGAGCCAGACAGGCGACCTGAGATAACTATTTTTATGCCCATTTTGTGGATGAGGAAATTGTGATAAGGCTAAGTGGTCAATGTGAAGCGACAGAGTTAAAGTGGGAATCAAACCCAGGTTGAGCTGCTTCCTGAGGTCATGCTCTTCCTAAACAGATAGGCTGCTCTTTTAATAGAGCGGTGAAGAATGACTAATAAATATTGTACTTTCTTCCAAAGTAAACTAATTCTTTGTTTTGGAGTCATGAGAATAACATAGTATTTAACATTTACAATTCTATGAATTAATTTGAATGTTTTGAAAAGGTACACTGTAATTTCCTGACCAGTCCTTTCATGCTCACAGGAGTGCTCTGCACTTGGCCTGTGCCAATGGCCGTGAAGATATGGTGAAGCTCCTTGTAGATCGGAAATGCCAGCTAAACCTCCGTGATGGCGAAGACAGGACAGCTCTCGTGAAGGTGGGTCGTCACAGCTATGTCGGCCTGAGGTCGAATGGATTGAAGTCCTTGGAATGAACATTTGTTGCATTTAAACATAACTCATTGGTGAAACTTGTGGCATGTTTCCTTTAAGTTCCCAGAATTTACATTCTGTCTCTTGTTGTAATGCTGACAGGCTGTACAATGCCAAGAAGAGGCATGTGTAACTCTTCTCCTGGAACACGGTGCTGATCCTAATCTGAAAGACAACAAGGGCAACACCGCTCTCCATTATGCAGCCCGTGAAGAGATTCTCTCAATTGCAGAGAAGCTGCTTTTAAAAAACGCAAATATAGAGGCCAAAAACATGGTACAAATCAACTTTTTTTTACAACGTATTTGACATCATAAATAAATAAATAAATATATATATATTTATATAGCTACAAAGGTTTATATATATATGTGCATATATATGTACAGAGGTACATATGTATACGAAGACATTGGCACTGAATTTTATACAGTAGGTCGTGTCATCATGGAAACAACTCCTAAACCAAGGCACAGGGTAGGGAAGAGAAAAGTAATGCATATCGAAAGGCACCATTTTGTCTGCTAGCCACCCTTCCACCCCAGAAAGAAAATCTTCCCATTGGTGCCTGGGTGTAGATGGTGACCTCAGAGCCCACAAAGGATTGAAGGCCTAGAGGGGAGTGTGGTGATGGTGGAGGCTGAAAGCTGTGCAGGGGCTTAGGAATTGGATGCTTCTGGGGATGAGTAGGAGACCATGACCCAGAGGAGTAGCTTGGGTGAATGTAAATGGGAGGAGAAAGCAGCAGGTTGTAATAGGCCTCGGGCGCTCTAGGCCCTAAGGTTCAGAAGATGAGAGCAGGGGGATCAGGTCATGACATCCTACAGGGGGCATCTACTTGCCCTGGTAGCCACTCTGCCAGCCACGTACCACGTTGAGGCCTCCCATTCCGGAGAGTAGCTCCTGCTCAGCCTATGTAGTTCCTCAGTGGGGTGGTAGGTGTCCATGGGGAGCTGGTGCTGACCACACTTGCCAGGCTCCCTGTGCTTTCTTTGACGTGCATTACCTTCAGTCGCTGCCCTTGCAGAAACTCTGTTGTGTGCCATAGATAGGGTCGATTTTTCGTATTTGGAAGCTCAAGCATTTCCTGGATGAAAATATTTTGAAATAATTGTCTAAGCTAATTGCCTTCGGCTCAGGGCATGATCCCGTGGTCTCCCGAATCGAGTCCCACATGGCACTCCTTGAATGCAGGAGCCTGCTTCTCCCTCTGCCTGTGTCTCTGCCTCTCTCTCTCTCTCTCTCTCTCTCTCGGTCTCTCATGATTAAATAAATAGAAATCTTAAAAAACCAAAAACTGGAGAAGAAGAGGAAAGAACACAGTATAGTATTTTGCAGCTATAGCCACTTAGGTAAGAGTCTAAACTCTGCTTGCAAATCTAGAATGTCTTGATGGGAAGGAAGTAAGGAGTGTGTAAATAATGGAATCAAGTTGCATTTTGAGTTTACTACTCCTTGTTCTACCTCTAGCCATGGAAATTGAATGAAGGTTTGATAAGTGACTCATTTCTGTTTTTGTCTGAATCCTTAAGTGATAGGGAGAATTGGCCACGTAGGTGAAAGAGGGGACTGACATGGTTGTGTACTGTACTAGTTCTCAGCTAGACTTGTGCTGGTGAATCACAGTCAGCTAGGGAACTTTAAAAGAATTTACAAGCCAAAACTGTCCCGTGAAGATTTCGACGGAGTGAATCCAATAACGTGTGTACGCAGAAATTTGGAAGTAGTTTTTTGAGATTCTGATACAACTCTTGGCTAAGAACTACTGAATGGGTAGGTATACATATACACATTTGGAGATGTAAAATAAAAAACAACTGATGTTTGATACTGGCTACTTCCTTCCACTCTCTCCAACATTAGCGTTTCATCTGTCTGTATCTCTTTGAGAATTACAGATGAAAATTATTGGTCATCTCTGTTGGCTTGAAAAATAATTACCTTTTCTTCCAACTATCAGTCATTCACCGGCACCCAGATGGGAAGTCTTTATGAGTAGTCTTTTAATAAGTAGAGTCTGACCGTTTAAAGATTTTACATGTTTTGCTACCATTCTGTTATTAGAAGCAGGGTTTTCCCAATTGCAGCAGTAGAAATCCGTGAACCTTCCTTTTTAGTTGAAGCTGTGCGATAGACTATCTTAGGATGTCTTTCAAATTCATAGGGCCCTGGCATAGTCACTACTGTGTTAAACATTCAGCATGTAGTTAGTGACAATACAGATGGTAATTGTTTTAATAACTTTGCTTCAGCATTCCTCTGAACTCCTGTCTGTTCGGCTAGCAATCTGAGGGAAGTAAATACAAATAGATTGTAGTTGAAACAAGCATTGGAAAATTCTGACAGTAGGTGTTAATGAGTCTTCACAGCAATTTTCCTTAGAAGGTGGGGCCTAATTTGTTGGGAAAACATGATCCTGATGCTTTAGGAAAGGTTTGATGTCCAAGTATTTGTTTTACGCACAGCCATTGGAAACAGTCACAGCAAATAGAAAAACACAAGTAGGCTATAGACTAAATGTGGCCCCCAGATGTATTTAGTTTCCACTGTCAGTTGAGCTAACATTTAAAATTATGACACGCATGTAGAACTCTGGATTTTGAGCTTTTCTTATAGATCACTTCTGGTACCTTCAGAAGGACTGAAGGTTTGGTATGCTGTGCAGAGGCTGTCCCTTTATATGAGGCGTGTGTCTCCAGTTTGCTCGTGTCCCCGACTAGGTTCTTCACTGACTCGTGTCACCTGCTTTGCCTCCATAAGCATTGAGTTTACCATTACTGTTTTATGGTATATGTTGACAAAGATTTCAAGATTTTCAAGACACTCCATATTAATTTATAATATATATTTTGTATTTTATGTTAATTTCTTAGGATTGGGATTGAATTTTCTGTTTCTTCGTCTCCTTATTTTTTTCATTACTTTATTCAGTAATTGAAGAGAGACACACAGAGAGAGGCAGAGAGCTAGGCACAGGGGGAAGCAGGCTCTCTATGGGGATGCTGATGTGGGCTCGATCCCAGGACCCTGGGATCACCATGCTCAACCACTGAGTCACCCTCTGCCTCAGGATGAATTTTCCAAGTTAAAATTTAAAAGATTTTTTTTTGAAAACCATTTTTTCTTTAAATGTACAGTAATCATGTTCCTTTTGGAATATCTGCAAGTCATATGAGGTTAATCCATCTTATTTGGATATATTATGCATATTGCAGAGAATATTAAATAATTTAGTAGTATTGATTGTGCTAAAAATAATCTATGTAAGCCAGTGTTAGAATTTTTTTGTTAAGATTTTTTACTTAAATTCATTTTACCCATCTATAAAAGCACAGTGCTCGTCCAGTATTCCTATTTTTATTGATAAGCTGCTATATTTTTATTTCTGATTTACTCTTTGCCTAAAATACAGAATAATTTTAAATAGTAATCACAGTAAAAACTGGAATCCTTAGAGGATTTTTTTTTTTCCTTAGAGGATTTTTAGAAGTGGATATGCCTTACGGGTCCCAGAATTAATATAATTGAGACCAAATCTGATACTGACTTATTTCATGTAGCGTCATACCCTAAGTCAGTCAGAGGAAGACAGTTATCATATGGTCACATTCATTATGTAGATGGTAGAAACAAAACAGAGTATCAGAGGGGAAGAGAAGAAAAACTGAAACAAGACAGAGTGAGGGAGACAGACCTTGAAACTCTTAATCATAAGAACCAACCTGTGTGTCCCTGGAGGGGTTGGTATGGGTGGATGGGGTAACTGGGTGATGGACGTTACAGAGGGCACATGATGGAATGAGCACTGGGTGTTACATAAGACTGCTGAATCACAACCTTTTACCTCTGAAACTAATAATACACTATATGTTATTTAATTGAATTTAATCAAAAAGGTAAAAATGAGAAAAATCTCATACTGAGCTTTCTAACAGTTAAGGTAAAGCTTTATCATTGTATAATAGGAGAAAGTCCAAGGACTATTACTTATTTGTTTCTTTTAAATTTTATTTTTTTCAGTTTGCCACAATAAAGTATAACACCCAGCGCTCATGTCATCATTTGTGCCCTTCTTGACCAAGGACTGTTTATTCTATTTAAAAATATTTTATTGATTTATTCATGAAAGACACTGAGAGAGAGGCAGAGACACAGGCAGAGAGAGAAGCAAGCTCCATGCAGGGAGCCAGACGTGGGACTTGAACCTGGGGCTCCAGGAACACACCCTGGGCTGAGGGCAGGAGCTCAACCTCTAAGCCACTCAGATTTCTCAACCACGAACTACTTAGTATTAAGCATTCAATGTTCAGTTGAAGCTTGTTTCTTTTACTTATTCTTTTTCTATTTTTGATTTCTCCTAAGTTTTATTTACATATTTTAGAGAGACAGCTTGTACATGCACAGGCTTGGAGGGTTGGGTGAGGGGAAGAGGGAGAGAGTATCTTAAACAGACTTGGTGCTGAGTGCCAGGGGAGCCCAGAATCCAAGGTGGGGCTGGATCTCACCACCCTGAGACAAAACCAAGGGTCACTCAACTGGCTACGCAACCCAGCTACCCTGAAACCTAGCTCTTTTCATTCAGAGTCCATCTCCTTAGTGACTCCTTAGTGACTCAGTGTTTTGTGTTGACATCTGGGATCCCTATACCATTGATAGAAGAGAATCAAGCAAGTTTGTACAACCTGGAGAAAACCCTCGCCTTTATTGGAAAGTTTATTGGAAAGCTATATCCCCGAGAACTCTTATTTCTCAAGTATTAATGTTTGCTACAAAAAATAAAAGGAATTGTCAAATGGGGATAAGCAAATGTAAATGGAGTTCATTTGTGCTACATGTATAGTGCGGTTTTGAATATTTCACAAACATAGATGATCATTGAATCTTTCTTCTGGTGTCTTCCAGTGCCTTCCTTCTTGCAAATTATGTATTCTTTGGAATATAATTGAAAAAACACTATTCCAGAGATATCCATTAAAATCAATAACAATATTTTAAATATTAACTACTATGTTTTAGAGAGTGGAGATACAGAGATTAAAAAATCACCCCTGCCTTCGAGAAGCTCTTGGTTTAGATGGTGTGGAATAGAGCGTACCATGGTATATTATGTGAGAGAAGCAAAGATTCTTGGAGCCAGGCAATGTTTGAAGCGAGTTTGTAGAATGACTTCAGATAATCTATGAAGAGGTAGCGGAGGTCTATTTTTTTTTAATTTTACTTTTTAAAAAGATTTTATGTTTTTGAGAGAGACAGAGAGTGAGCGAGCAGGAGAGAGAGCACGAGTGGAGGGGAGGAGCAGAGGGAGAGGGAGAAGCTGACTCCTTGCTGCAGAGGGAGCCCAAGGTAGGGCTCCCCCCTGAGACCCTGAGATCATGACCTGAGCTCATGAGCTGAAGGCAGATGCTTGACCAACTGAGCCACCCAGGCTCCCTGAGAAAGCAGTCTTTTAAAAAGAAGGAGCAGGTGGTGAAAACACAGAGGGGTGAGAAGGAAGGGGCTAATTTTATTTGCTTTCTACAATATATGTTTTAAGTTTAGCAGAATGTATAGAAATTTTAAAATTTAGCATGCGAATACATAATTTTATAAATTGTAAGTTGTTTTTGCACTTTTACAGGATGGCCTCACACCACTTTTAGTTGCTCTAAATGAAAACAAAGAGCAAATGGTGAAATTTTTAGTAGGAAAAGGAGCACGTCTACTTGCAGGGGATACGGTTAAAAGGTAGAGTATTCTTTTGTTTTGTCTTTTAAACCTTACTCTTTTGTCTTGAGTGGTAACAATTTCTCATGTCATAAATTTTATCTTAATAAGATGATTAAGTTATAGTCATATAGTGAAAAATGTCAGGATGTCATCTCTTAGGTAGAAAGCAATTATTCTGACAGGCCAACATGAACAGTGTATAGCAGAATTCCTATTTCTTTGTAATATTGATTGATGTCATTTGCAATAGTTTTTTTGCCATAGGATTTTATATTAAAAGGGTTTCATATTAATATTATTAGTTTTATAATGGGGACTCCCAACTTGTAGTTTACTTTATGACACAATTCTGGATATCTGAACTCTTTTATTAATATTTTTTAAGATTCTGTTTCATACTTTAAAAGATATATAATAAGCATAAGTAGGAGTTGTTTTGTTTTTTTGGATGACTCTTTGCTTTATTACTTTTTGTTGAAGAATACTGATGTTGTTAGATGATCCCGAAGTGGTTACCATTAGCAGATACTCTGGGTTCATCAGTTTTTATACTTTTTCATGTCCAGTATGTTTTATCATTTTCATTTTTAATTGGAATGGATTGAAGGATGAAAGAGAACCTTAGGTGAATAGACTCTTCCTTTAATGAGGAGAAATCATAGGTGAGTGATAAAGAGAAAAGAGATGGACTTTAGATTCACAGAAGACTAGGTTTAATCCTTAGCTTGCCTCCTTGCTGGGTATGTGACCTTGGAAACATTACTTACCATCACCAGATACATTTCCTGATATGAAAAGGAGGATAATAATATATCCTTCAAGGGTGGTTGTGTGTAAATAATTATATATATATATATAATCATGTAATTTAGTGCCTACCACATGCTTAACTTAGCATCATTAACTGCAACTATGACTGTTTTCTTATCATTAGTGTGAATATTACTGTTTTAAGCCTACAGATAGCTTTTATACCGACCTGGCCTCCAGGTGGTTTGGAGGTACAATGTACCAGTTTAAGGAAGAGATGGGGATTTTTAAAATGATTTTATTTATTTATTCATGAGAGACACACAAAGAGAGGCAGAGACACTGGCAGAGGGAGAAGCAAGATCCGGAACTCCAGGATCACGCCCTGAGCCAAAGGCAGACACTCAACCGCTGAGCCACCCAGATGTCGCAAAATGGGGAATTTTTTTAAAAAAACCCTTCACCTATTCAGATCAGTGACCTCGGCATAGTTTCTTGTTCATCAGAGGGTTTTAAATTAGCAACTTCTACTATAATACCCAAGTGGAACCAGAGGATTCTTTTTTTTCGCTTCATTTTAGCCGTGGGGTTAATTTACAAAAATGAACACTTGGACATGTTAGTGGTCAATTCTGTAGCAACATGTGAGATATTACCCTGATGAAGTATATCAGATTAGGTGCTTAAATACTCTGAGTTCTTAAGGATGAAGTTATCTCTCTGTTATTTTAGACTAGCCCTTATGCTTGCTGTAAAATATGCTGTAAAAGATGAACCATGAAATATAGTCAGTCTTCTCTTTAGGAAGGTTTTCCTAAGATGTATATAGATGGACTGCAGAAGAATATGCTATTATTAATAGTGTTAATATGTAAGTGTTTACATTAAAATGCTAGTTTACTGGGATACCTGGGCAGCTCAGCGGTTGAGTGTCTGCAGTGGACACAGGGCATGATCCCGGGGCCTGGGGATCGAGTCCCATGTCTGGCTCCCTGTGAGGAGTCTGGTTCTCCCTCTGCTGATGTCTCTGCCTCCTCTCTCTCACTCTGTGTGTGTGTGTCTCTCATGAATAAATAAATAAAATCTTTCTTCAAAAGTGAAAATAACTTAAAACATGCTAGATATTTCTCAACTGAGGTTTAAAATATAGTAAAATAGTGTTACTTCCTATGTAACAGCTGAGAAGGTATAATTTGATTCAGCACTTTGGGATGGCAGTGAGTTAGAGCCTATCATCACCCAGAAACCAAGCAAAAGGCTAGAGTAGTTAGAAGTAGCAATGAGTGCAGGATTCTTTATGTCAGGACTCTTGAGACCTTTATGCTTAGGGATCCTCACTGTATCTGTTTCATTCCAACTATAACCCTTCTGCATGTGGTTCACATAATGTTATACCTGGGTGCTTTTTAAAAAGATTGATTTTTTTATTTATTTATTTATTTATTTATTTATTTATTTATTTATTTATTTTTATTTATTTAAGAGAGAACAAGCACAAGTGAGGCGGAGGGGTGGAGGGAGAGGGAGAAGCCGACACTCTGCTGAGCTGGGAGCCCAACACAGGGCTGGATCCTGAGACCATACCTGAGCCAAAGGCAGATGGTTAACTAACTGAACTACCCACCTCAATGTCTGTTTTTACTAAAGAGTTACTTGTGTCCTAAGATGTTCAGTTTCATAGGAAACTGTATACTTTTCCTTGTGGGTTATCGCCTATATTTTCCCCCTTGAATTTTCCGAGAACCTAAGGATTTCCCTACGACCAAAGAGACAGTCCTCTTTCATAAGCCTTTTGGATGGAAAAAAGGACATACTCATCATTCTGTGGTTTCCTTTGATTCTGTTCCTGCAACATTGCTGTTGAAACTGGTTCTGCAGTCCAGTCATGATTGGCTTTTGCTCATAGGATGCCCTTGCTGATCCTCATTCCTCGGTGCTCATGATGATCCACACTTAGAATTCAAACTTAGAACCCTTTTTTGGTTATTACATATGCTTATATGCTCAGCTGCTATTCCAAAGCCACCGGCGTGCTGTTCTGGCAGCTGGGCCTTCTGGCTTTAGCCCCCATACACCCTTCCCTTCACACTCAAAAACCTTACGTGGAAACCATATATTAGCCCAGACCTTCATAATGAATTAACCTTCGAGGATTTTGTTTGTCTTTTCTGCTAGCAGACTTTAGTTAGGACCATTCTAAACTATTAAAGAAGTTCAAATAATACTATGAGACTGGACTTTCCTTCCCCTTTGTTCCTACATCTGTAGCCGAAGGCTGCTTTATTTATTTTTTTTAAGATTTTATTTTTATTTATTCATGAGAATACACAGAGAGGAGAGAGAGAGAGGCAGAGACACAGGCAGAGGGAGAAGCAGGCTCCATGCAGGGAGCCCGACATGGGACTCGATCCTGGGTCTCCAGGATCACGCCCTGGGCTGAAGGCAGTGCTAAACCACTGAGCCACCCGGGCTGCCCCCCAAGCCTGCTTTAAATCCTGTGGAATACCTTTTTTTATTAGGTCATGGAAGGTCTCATATTGCCCTTCCCAGAGTTGTGGGCATCACCTTGCCTGAGAGGCCACGTTTTGGGTATTAACCTCATTAAATCCTCCTAACGGCCTTGTAATAGAAGATGGTAAGATTCCTGTTTTATAGAGGAAGACTTTGAGTGGAAGAGAAGTGGCGGGTCTAAGAACAAAAAAACTGCTGGTTTTTGAGCTGGGACTTTGGGATTTGAGACACTTTCCATTATGGCATTCTAACTCTTAGTTTACTGAGCAAAATGCCTTCAACTCATGACTGGTTCACCTTACTTTTGATTCTCCTTTAATTATAATTACATACTTGATAAAAGTTTTTAGAACTAACAAATTTGAAGTACCTATTCGGGTAATTTAAGTTTTGATGTTAACCCTGATATTCTTTGAAAAATCTTAAGAATTTGATATATCTGGTAAATATTTTTCATATCAGTATTTAAAAAGTCTCATTGTTTATCACTCTTTCTTATACGTAGCAGTGACCAACTAATTTCTGAACATAAAGAAGAAATGAAACCTGAAAATTCTTCACAGAATCATGATCTAGGTACGATTTTTTAGAGTGAATTACTTATGGTGGTCCTAACATAGATGAAGTCAGAATAAGGCAGTTTTGATAATGAAAGAGCAATGAAAACAAAATGAAACAAATCCGATGTGTAAATTGCATGGGTGTTTGGTTTCTTAATTTCTTTCTCAATAGTCTAGGATTCAGAATTTGAGAAGTTCTTTTTGGTAATTTAAAATATGAGGCAGTATTGTCTGAAAATAAATTCGTTATCTTAGTATTTTTTAGATTTTATTTCTTTATTCCTCAGAGACACAGAGAGAGAGGCAAAGAGAGAGGCAGAGGGAGAAGCAGGCTCCATACGGATGCCTGATGTGGGACTCAATCCCAGAACCCTGGGATCACAACCTCAACCAGTGAGCCATCCAGGTGCCCTCATTATTAGTTATGATACTTAAAATCCCATGGGATATCTTTGTGTAAATAAGGAAAAAAGATTTTCAAGTTAGTATGTTTTATGTTTCCTCTATAAACATGTTATAAAAATTATACTGGTTATACAAATGGCATTTTGACTTTTACAAGTGGATTTCATTTAGTAAATATTATTATAGTGTGATTTGTCTCATTATCCTTAAAACTGGAACTCTGCAATACCTTGCTGGTCCTTTACACAAATGGCAAACAATGAGAACTGCGAAACCTAGCTAGTGTGCAGCAATACCAATGAGATTGCTTGATTTTTTAGGTGATGACCTATCCTACGGAAGCCTGTTGAGGAGCACAGGTTATTTTAGATGCTGTTGCCATCAACGCAATCTCACTATTAGTGACTTCACTTCTCTTAAGTCAGAATGTGATATGTTGACTTCATTAGGACAATGTTCTCTCCTGTTTGTTGCATAATACTGTAGTTTTTTGGAAATAAGATACTCTGTTATCATTAGTCAAAATATGATCATAATAAATATTCAAAAAGGGCAACTTGGGCTCAACAAATTATAATAAAAGCACAAAAATGTTCGCAGTAACAAAGATGTTATCGTTGCTCCCCAGAGGTGGCACCTAGTGCGTTGCATGGTCTGAAATGTAGGAAGAAACCTTTAACTTAGTGGATCTCTATCACAGAAATTCTTTAGGTTGGCTTTGGTTTTGCAAGTTATAAGAAGCAAAGATGGAATAGAGTTTTGGTCTTTCAAGGTGCTCATAGTAGAATAGAGCTGTCTTTGTGTTGTGTGTTTTTTTTTTTAAGATTTTAATTTATTTATTCATGAGAGACAGAGAGAGAGAGAGGCAGAGATATAGGCAGAGGGAGAAGCAGGCTCCAGGCAGGGAGCCCGACATGCGACTTGATCTGGGAAGTCGGGGATCAGGGCCTCAGCCAAAGGCAGACACTCAACCGCTGAGTCACCCAGGAGTCCCTGTCTCCTTTCCTGCTTGGCTAATTAGCAACAGCTTCAGGCATATTTTCACATGACAATATCCGTGACCAGAAGGACTGTGTTTGTCTCTGTGTTTCGTTTATATAGGAAGAAAACTCAGCCTATAAGACTAACATTTTATAGGCTAGGTAACATGACTTGCTTGTTCCTAAACCAGTCACTGGTAAGTCAGGTACTGTGATTAGCTTAGAATAATCCTTTCTCCTTTTGCAGCTGGGGCAAGACCACGTTCTTTGTGTATTGGGACACTAAATATCCAAATAAAGCTGTGGTTCTCCAGCAAGAATGAAGACTATGGAATGGCTGTTGGGGAGGGAGCCAGCAGGGATTGATAGGAGAATTTCAAATAGAAGAGTAATCAGATTAGATTTGAATTAGGGCCCTTTGGTTATGGCATAAAATGGGGATCACCAAGCTTTTCTTAAAAGGGCCAGATAGTGAATATTTTAGGCCCTGGGGTCTCACACTCTGCCATTGTCGTGTGAAAGTAGCCATAGCAATATGTATTGAAATAGATGTGACTGTGCTCCATTACAACTTTATTTACAGAACCAGATGGCAGGTTGGATTTGGCCTGTGGCCATAGTTTGCAGGCATTTCCTGTGGAGGATAGATTGAAGAATACCAAGTTAAAGATACTAGAAGACAAAGGAAGCTTTTATTTCCTTAGCCAAGTATCATTCCATTTTGAAATTTTCAGCCCTCTCTACTGAACAAGTCAGGAGGCTCAATTCATTCCATTTAAAATGTTGTTCTTTTTCTCGGCCTTATGTCTTTCTCTAGAAAAGGTTTTGAGAAGAGTTTATTTATTTATTTGAAAGATAGCACAAGCGAGGTGGAAGGACAGAGGGAGAGAGAAAAGCAGACTCCCTGAGGGTCTCCACCCAGGACCCCAAGATTGTGACCGGAGCCGAGCCGAACTTTGTGATGAAGTGTTTCATCCTGAACTTAGCAGTCTTCCACTGAGGAGCTGGAGAGGTTCCATCGTGTTCCAGCCAAATATGTCTAGTCTGTTTTAACTGCTCCTAGTAGTGGAAGTCCAGGAAAATCATGCTATTTAAGTTTGCCATTGTCACTTTAGGATAATGATTCTGCTGATGATACCATTTCCTGTCAGTCTCATAGGGTTTGGTTACAATAATGGTCATTAGAAACATCCACTTGTATGTACCACATTCTGATAACTAGAATTCTTTTCTTGCATTGGTAATTATAGAGGAGAAAATGAGATTTCTTAAAGCATTAACTGCCTACCAATAGTACAATTAATATCCACTGTAGTGTGGTTTCCAGGTGTGGTCCCAAAGGAATACTTTTTAACAACTCATCATCTGTCTTACACTTTTAATATTCTGTATTTTTCTATTGTTGACTTAAAATGTATTTTTCTGCTTTCTTTACTAGTGGCTAAGAAGTCTGAAGAAGTCGCTTTAAGCCGGTAGGACTTTTATGGATTTTTTAAAAATGACGTGTTAACTAAGGAAGTGGAGAGGAAAGGATTTGTTGAGTGTTGTCTTCTGGGCTAGACACTATATTATGTGCTTCATACGTATTACTTATTACTTATTAGTCATTGCAATAGTTTCACCAAGGAGCTGTGTTGTTATAGCCTACTTTTTATTAACTAGTCAGCTGTAGTTCAGGGAGATGGATAAATTGACCCAGGATTCCATAGTTAATGAGTAGCAGACCCATGATTTGAATGTTAGCCTGTGTGGCTCCCACGTACATGTTGTGCCCCTCAGCAGCACTGGAATTAAGATACAGATCTTAGATCATCCCAGAATGTCAAATTTCATTACATGTTAACTCTGATTTAGAGTTTTCTTAAGAACCAGGCAAGTCCAAGCATTTTCCTAATATATTTGACACAACTAGTGATAGCTAGACGTAATTATTGCAGTGGTAACTAGTTTCTTGTTTTTACTGTCAAAGATTTTGGAGTGGATCTCAGTTACCTATGGCCACAGTACCATAGCTTTTACATAAGCAAGCCCTAATCTGGCAAGCTCTTAGATATAGTGACGTCTGCTCTCCTTGAGATGAATGATTTTTCTGAAAGTGAAGGATATGTAATCTAGGTATAGACCATGTAACGTTAATTAAATTTATCATCTATTTAGAGGGTATTTCTAAACAGTTGTCTATTGACTGACTTCTGAGTCTAATTTTCCCTTTAGGCTGGCACCCTTGATAAGTTCTGTGAAGCTTTTTCTTTTTTTGTAGACTTGTTTGCTTTTCTCCATGTCCTTTCTATACTCTTTTCTTGATTGTTTTGTAACTTTCTTCTCCAATTTTCTTGCTGTTTCTTTTATTCCATTACGTTTTATCATTTCTGCAGCTAAGGATTCTCCATTTTTCTAAAGACAAAATGAAAAGCAGATAGAATTTCAGGGTTTTAAAGAATCTTAGAGATGTGTTAATCAAAATACTCTCTGATGCTGTAACCCATGTTTAACATCCTTACCACGTGGTTGTTGAAGTGGAGAATTTGAAACTCAAAAGGGATTAAAGTGACTTACTTGAATTTGATAACTGACAGAAATGAGATTTAAATTTAGATTTTTTCCCTTTTCTCTCATCTTGTAGGTAAGTGATTTAATAAAATAAAGATAGGGAGTGGGTCTAGTGTACACGAGACGGGAATTAGCAGGAGAGGGCATGTTTCAAGAAGAACCACACTGGGTTGAATAGGAAAAGAGTTTTAGAAATGATGTCAGAATATTGGGGTTTATGACAACATAGACAAAGATCAATTACAAAAAGAAAGAACACAACATATTGGGTGTTGTTTATAAAAGCATATTAAAATAGAGCATTCAAGAGAGTCCTGAGCAGCATTTCTTTTTGTTGGTTTATTTATTTATTTATTTTAATTTTTATTTATTTATGATAGTTACACACACACAGAGAGAGAGAGAGAGAGAGAGAGAGAGGCAGAGACACAGGCAGAGGGGGAAGCAGGCTCCATGCAGGGAGCCTGACTTGGGACTCGAACCTGGGTCTCCAGGATCATGCCCTGGGCTGAAGGCGGCACTAAACCGCTGGGCTACCCAGCTGCCCTACTTCAGAGTTTCTGTTGAGAAACATTAAAATCAGTTCAGCCACTGGCAAGAGTATTTACAGCAAATAGGAATGGGATATAATCGACTTCTACCCCACCTTACAGAAGGCGAGTTAGATCCTCTCAAATATTGGGGGGAATGGAGATTCTGAAAAATGTAAATGTATGGCCCAAGGTCACAAGGTCTTGTGATCACTCCACCTCTTTTCGTAATTCTCTGATGCCCTTCCTGTGTATGTGTAGGGTTTGGTGGGGGTAGGACTAGCTGTCAGATCAATAACGGAGCTTCATTTGGGTAGTTGGTAAGGTGCCTACATTGAGATGACTGCATGGATGACTCAGACTCCATTTAGCTGGTTCTCCAGGAGCAGGAAATGGCTCCTATTCTTGGTCATTTGAGCCTTTCCTTGTTTTGGGAATCTGTGCCTTGGCAGGCTAAAGACTTAAACGTTGGAGAGTGCCACTGAGCCCTGCAGAGGAGTAATCCAGGAGTGGGAGCTCACAAAAAGAAAATATTAGGCAGTGTGTGGGGCAATAGAGGCACAGATATCAGGACTATTTTTATAGAAGTCTCTCTTCTTGGGTATCTGAGTGCCCTTGATGATTTTTAAGGTCTTGCTAGTTTATGTGGATGCAAATACGGCAGGACTTGTGAAACTTGGATTTTATAGTTTTTAATCTTTTAATCTCTTCAGGAATAGTATTCCCACTAATAACATATAAATTTGTTCTTTAACATCTGTAGATAGTTCCTTTTCAAAATTTAAGTATAGTTGACACAACGTTATGTTGGTTTCATGTGTACAACATAGTGATTCAGCAGGTCTATGTTGTTACCCCATGCTTACCACAAGTGTAGCTATCATGTGTTACTGCATATTGCTATTACAATACTATTGACTATATTCCCTATGCTGTACTTTTATCCCTGTGACTTACTATAACTGGAATGCTGAACTCCCACTTCCCTTCACCCATTTTTGTCTGTCCCCCACCCACTTCCCTTCTGGCAATACAGAATTCTCTGTACTTACGGGTCCGGTTCTGCTTTTTGGTTGTTTGTTCATTTGTTCTGCTTTTTCGATTCTACAAATAAATGAAATCATATAGTATTTGTCTATTTTGCTCTGACATATTTCACTTGGCTTAATACCCTCCAGGTAATCCACATTGTTGCAAATGGTAAGGTTTCATTCTTTTTTATGGCTGAGTAATATTGCTGTGTGTGT
Source organism: Vulpes vulpes (assembly GCF_048418805.1). NCBI lineage: Eukaryota > Metazoa > Chordata > Mammalia > Carnivora > Canidae > Vulpes > Vulpes vulpes. The sequence goes on along the minus strand of NC_132781.1, from coordinate 102,829,163 downwards.
GTGTGTGTGTGTGTGTGTGTGTGTGTGTGTTATACATCTGTTGATGGACACGGGTTACTTTCATATCTTGGCTGTTGTAAATAATGCTGCAATAAACGTTGGGGTACATATGTCTTTTCAAATTAGTGTTTTCTTTTTTTGGGGGTAAGTAAGTACCCAGTAGTGGATTACTGGGTCATGTGGTATTTCTATTTGTACTTCTTCAAGGAAACTCCATTTTGTTTTTTACAGTGGCTACCCCATCACCAGCTCACGCGTATTCCTTATTCTCTGCATCCTCACCAATATTTTTGTGTGTGTGTTTTTTATTCTAGCCATTCTGACAGGTGGAAGGTGATAATTCATGGTGGTTAACTTTTGTTCAGTTAGCTGTCAGACATTTCAGAGAATTCCTTACCCGTCACACTTAGTAATGGGAACTAAAAATGGGCCTTTACTGGGCATTTCACAGGTTAGGAGAGGTGAAAGGAAAGTAGATAACTAAACCCTTTTTCAAAACAGAGGCCAAGGGGCCTCTGGCTGGCTCAGTCGGTTAAGCGACTGCCTTTGGCTTGGGTCATGATGTCAGGGTACTGAGATAGAGCCACATATAGGGCTCTCTGCTCAGCAGGGGCCCTGCTTCTTTCCCCTCCCTCCACCTGCCTCTCTGCCTACTGTGCTCTCGCTCTCTCTCAAATAAATAAATAAATGAATAAATAAATAAATAAATAAATAAATAAGATCTTAAAAAAAATAACACAGAGGCCAAATTTTGAAAGACCTGCATTCTGAAAACATTGGTGAAAGCAATTGAGGATGACACAAAGATGTGGAAAGAATTCCATCTCATAGATTGGAAGAGCACCTATTGTTAAACTGTGTATAGCACCCAAAGCAATCTACAAATTTAGTGCAATGCCTACTAAAATCCATCGACATGTTTCACAGAATTAGAGCAAACAACCCTAAATTTATATGGAACCACTGAAGACCTCAAATAGCCAAAGCAATATTGGAAAAAGAAAAACATAACTGGAGATATCTCTATGCTAGATTTCAAGTTATATTACAAAGCTGTAGTAATCAAAACAGCATAGTATTGGCATTAAATGGATACGAAAATCAGTAGAATAGTATAGAAAATCCAGAAATAAACTATAATGATATGGTTAATTAATCTTTGACAAAGGAAGAAAGAATATCCAATGGTTTGAAAAGGCAGTCTCTTCAATAAATGATGCTAGGAAAACTGAATGGGTATATAAAAGATTGAAACAGGACCACTTTCTTTCACCATTTACAAAAATAAATTCAAAATGGTTTAAAGATATAAATATATCACATGAAACCATTTTATCCTTGAAGAGAGCACAGACAATGATCTCTCTGGTATTAGCTGTAGCCAGGCTTGGTTTTTTTTTTTTTTTTTTTTAATGCCTCCTGAGGCAAGAGCAATAAAAGCAAAATAAACTGTTGGGGCTACATCAAAATCAAAAGCTTTTGCAGTGAAGGAATCAATCCACAAAACTAAAAGGCAACCTTACAGAATGGGAGAAGACATTTGCATATGACATATCTGATAAAGGATAGTATAAGAATATAAAGAACTGATACATCTCAACACCCAAAACACAATCCAGGTCAAGAATGATCAGAATATATCAGACATTTTTCCAAAGAAGATGTCCAGTTGGCCAACAGACATATAAAATGATGATCAGCATCACACGTCATCAGGGAAATGCAAATCAAAACTACAATGAGATAGCGCTGCACACCTGTCAGAATGGCTAAAATCAAAACCACAAGAAACAAGTGTAGGTGAGGATGTGGAGAAAAAGGAACCCTGTTGCACTTTTGGTGGAAGTGCAAACTGGGACAGCCACCATGGGAAACCATATGGAGGTTCCTTAAAAAGTTAAAAACAGAACTACTAACAATCCAAGAGTTGCACTCCTGCGTATTTACCCAGATATGACAAACCCACCAATTCAAAGGGATGCATGCACCTCATGTTTTTACTACAGCATTATTTGAAATCGTCAGCCTAAGTGTGCTTGTTGATGGATTAGTGAATAAAAAGTGGTGTGTATATGTTTATATATATACACACACATATATATATATATACACACACACACCAATATACACACACACACAATGGAATATTCTTCAGCCATTGAAAAGAATGACATCTTGTCATTTGCACGGTGAGGGCTAGAGTGTATTACGCTAAGCAGTGTAAGTCAGAGAAAGACAAATATGATTTCACTCCTAAGTAACATGTAAGAAACAAAATAAAAATGAGCGAAGGAGACAGAAAAGATAGATTTACCAAGAAGAAGACTGCTATAGAGAACAAACTGATGGTTACCAGGGGGGATGTTGGTAGGAGGATGGGTGAAATAGGAGATGGGAATTAAGGAATGCACTAGTCATGATGAGCACCGGGTGATGTATGGAATTACCAAATCATTATATTGTATATATGAAACTAATGTAACACTGTATGTTAAGGATACTGGAATTAAAAGTAAAAGCTTAACCAAAACGAAGCTAAATTTTCGTATTTCAAGAAACTTCATTAATAAACAGCTGACCTTTTCCTCGATTTTTCTTTTAAAAAAATGAACTTGTCTTTGTTTTCTATTTTTGCTGTAAAGTCTTACCCGCAAAGCTGATACTGATGATTCAAGGCCTTCAAAACATGAAGACTTAAGTTCTGGTACCAAGGTAAAGTACTCTCTTGTAAAATTAATTTTCCTGCTCTGAGTTTAGTGTTGTGTATTATTTACTCTTAAAATACAAAGTGGCTTGCCTCCTGTCATTTTAAGTTTTTTTAACTTTTTTTTTTTTATTGGAGTTCAATTTGCCAACATTTAGCATAACACCCAATGCTCATACCGCCAAGTGACTCCCTCAGTGCCCATCACCCAGTCACCCCAACGCCCCCCACCTCCCTTTCCACTACCCCTTATTCATTTCCCAGAGTTAGGTGTCTCTCATATTCTGTCACTCTCACTGATATTTCCACTCATTTTTTCTCCTCTCCCTATATTCCCTTTCACTAATTCTTATATTCCCCAAATGAATGAGAACATATAATGTTTGTCCTTCTCAAATTGACTTATTTCAGTCAGCATAATACCCTCCAGCTCCATCCACGTCAAAGCAAATGGTGGGTATTTGTCATTTTTAATGGCTGAGTAATATTCCATTGTACACATAGACCACATCTTCTTTATCCATTCATCTTTCGATGGACACGGAGGCTCCTTCCACAGTTTGGCTATTGTGGACATTGCTGCTAGAAACATCGGGGTGCAGGTGTCCTGGCGTTTCACTGCATCTGTATCTTTGGGTAAATCCTCAGAAGTGCAATTGCTGGGTCATAGGGCAATTCTATTGTTAACTCTTTGAGGAACCTCCACACAGTTTTCCAGGGTGGCTGTTCCCGTTCAGATTGCTACCAATAGTGTAAGAGGGTTCCCCTTTCTCCACATCCTCTCCAAATTTGTTGTTTCCTGCCTTGTTAATTTTCCCCATTCTCACTGGTGGACAGTGATACCTCATTCTGGTTTGATTTGTATTTCCCTGATGGCCAGTGATGTGGAGCATTTTCTCATGTGCTTGTTGGACATGTCTGTGTCTTCCTCTGTGAAATTTCTGTTCATGTCTTTTGCCCATATCATGATTGGATTGTTTGTTTCTTTGCTGTTGAGTTTACTAAGTTCTTTATAGATCTTGGATACTAGCCCTTTATCTGATAGGTCATTTGCAAATACCTTCTCCCATTCTGTAGGTTGTTATGTTATGTCAAAAAGTGTGTTGCCTGTGTTCTCCTCTAGATTTCTGATGGATTCCTGTCTCACATTTAGATCTTTCATCCATTTCAAGTTTATCTTTGTGTATGGTGTAAAAAAGTGGTCCAGTTTCATTCTTCTGCATGTGGCTGTCCAATTTTCCCAGCACCATTTATTGAAGAGACTGTCTTTTTTCCAGTGGATAGTCTTTCCTGCTTTGTGGAATATTAGTTAACCGTAAGTTTGAGAGTCCACTTCCGGATTCTGCATTCTGTTCCATTGATCTATGTGTCTGTTTTTGTGCCAGTACCACACTGTCTTGATGACCACAGCTTTGTAGTACAAACTGAAATCTGGCATTGTGATGCCCCCAGGTCTGGTTTTCTTTTTTAATATTCCCCTAGCTAGGGATCCCTGGGTGGTGCAGCGGTTTGGCGCCTGCCTTTGGCCCAGGGCGCGATCCTGGAGACCCGGGATCGAATCCCACATCGGGCTCCCGGTGCATGGAGCCTGCTTCTCCCTCTGCCTGTGTCTCTGCCTCTCTCTCTCTCTCTGTGACTATCATAAAAAAAAAATATTCCCCTAGCTATTTGGGGTATTTTCTGATTCCACACAAATCTTAAGATGATTTGTTCCAACTCTCTGAAGAAGGTCCATAGTATGTTGATAGGGATTGCATTAAATGTGTAAATTGCCCTGGGTAGCATTGAAATTTTTCCAATCCATGAGCATGGCATATTTTTCCATCTCTTTGTGTCTTCCTCAATTTCCTTCAGAAGTGTTCTGTAGTTTTGAGGGTGGAGACACTTTACCTCTTTGGTTATGTATATTCCTAGGTATCTTATGCTTCTGGGTGCAATTGTAATTGAGATTGACTCCTTAATTTCTCTTTCTTCAGTCTCATTGTTCGTGTATAGAAATGCCCCTGACTTCTGGGCATTGACTTTATATCGTGCTACAATGCCGAATTGCTGTATGAGTTCTAGCAATCTTGGGGTGGAGTCTTTTGGGTTTTCTTTTTGTTTCTTTTTTCTAAAGATTTTATTTATTTATGAGATACAGTGAGAGAGAGAGGCAGAGACACAGGCAGAGGGAGAAGCAGGCTCCACGGAGGGAGCCCGACGGGGGACTCGATCCCGGGTCCCCAGGATCAGGTGCTGGGCCAAAGAAGGCGCTAAACCGCTGAGCCACCCAGGCTGCCCTCTTTTGGGTTTTCTATGCACAGTATCATGTCATCTGCAAAGAGGGAGAGTTTGACTTCCTCGTTGCCAGTTTGAATGAATGCCTTTTGTTTCTTTTTGTTGCCTGATTGCTGAGGCTAGGACTTCTAGTACTATGTTGAATAGCAGTGGTGAGAGTGGACATCCCTGTCTTGTTCCTGATCTTCGGGGACAGGCTCCCAGCGTTTCCCCATTGAGAATGATATTTACTGTGGGCTTTTCGTCGATGGCTTTTAAGATGCTGAGGAATGTTCCCTCTATCCCTACACCCTGAAGACTTTTGATCAGGAATGGATGCTGTATTTTGTCAAATGCTTTCTCTGCATCTATTGGGAGGATCATGTGGTTCTTGGTTTTTTCTCTTGCTGATATGATGAATTACATTGATTGCTTTAAGAGTGTTGACGCAGCCTTGTATCCCGGGGATAAATCCCACTGGGTCATGGTGAATCATCTTCTTAATGTATTGTTGGATCCTGTTGGCTAGTATCTTGTTGAGAATTTTTGCGTCCGTGTTCATCAGGGCTATTGGTCTTTAATTCTCCTTTTTGGTGGGATCTGTGTCTGGTTTTGCAATTAAGGTGATGCTGGCATCATACAACGAGTTTGGAAGTGCTCCATCCCTTTCTATCTTTCATAACAGCTTTAGTGGAATAGGTATGGTTTGTTCTTTAAACGTTTGATAGAATTCCCCTGGGAAGCCATCTAGCCCCGGACTTTTGTTTCTTGGTAGGTTTTTGATGACTCCTTCAGTTTCCTCCCTCGTTATTGGCCTGTTCATGTTTTCTATGCCTTCCTGTTGCAGTTTTGTAGTTTGTGGTTTTCCAGAAATGCACCCATTTCTTCTCGATTGCCTAATTTATTGGCGTAAAGCTGCTCATACTACGTTTTCAAAATCGTTTGTATTTCCTTGGTGTTGGAGGTGTTCCCTCCTCTCTCTCGTTCATGATTTTATTAATTTGAGTCTTCTCTCTCTTCTTTAAATAAGTTTGGTTAATGGTTTCTCTGTCTTATTAATTCTTCAGAGAACCAACTCCTGGTTTTGTTGATGTGTTCCACAGTTCTTCTGGTCTCTGCCTCATTGAGTTCTGCTCGAATCTTTATTGTCTTCTTCTGCTGGGTGAAGGTTTCAGTTGCTGTTCCTTCTCCAGCCCCTTTAGGTGCAAGGTTAGCTTTTGTATTTGAATTCTTTCCGGTTTTGTGGCGGATGCTGCTGGTCTTGCGATGTATTTCCCCCTCAGGACTGCTTTTGCTGTATCCCAAAGATTTTGAACGGTTGTATCTTCATTCTCATTAGTGTCCAGGAATCTTTTTATCTTCTCTATTTTCCTGGTTGACCCTTTCATCGTTTAGCAGGATGGTCATTTCCTCTCACGTGTTTGAAATCCTTCCATATTTCTTCTTGTGGTTTAGTTCTAATTTCAAAGCATTATGGTCTGAAAATATGCAGGGGACAATCCCAGTCTTTTGGTATCAGTTAAGACCTGATTTGTGACCCAGTATGTGGCCTATTCTGGAGAAAGTTCCATGTGCACTTTAGAAGAATGTGTATTCAGTTGCGTCTGGATGTCAAGTTCTGTAAATATCTGTGAAATCCATCTGGTCCAGTGTATCATTTAAAGCACTTATTTCTTTGGAGATTTGTCCGTAGAAGACCTATCGAGTGTAGAAAGCACTAGATTGAAGGCACCAAGTATATGTGTATTATTATCTAAGTATGTCCTAACTCTGGTTATTAATTTTTGTTATACTTGGCAGCTCCTGCATTTGGGGCATACATATTCATGATTGTTAGGTCCTCTTTTTGGAGAGATCCTTTATTATGATATAGTGTCCATCTTCATCTCCTACTACCATCTTTGGGATAAAATTTAACTTATATGATGTCATTTTATGTTTGTAATGGAAGGTTGGTCAGTACATTTTAGAGACATATGGAAAGTTGAATTTTTTTTTTTTTACTTTGGTAAATCGGCAGAAAAAATAGGTAGGAACATATATAATGACAGCAAACTTTTATTGGGAAAAGCTTTCCCATGTTGGAGGGAACATGACATTTGGTCAGGGATCAGAATTCTTACTGTTGTGATTTTTAAATTATACTAACATTTAATTTATTGATTCATTTAATGAATTAATTTATTTATTGTTATCATGACTTTTATAATACTCATGCCTAACTGAAATCTTTAGTGGATCCAATTATTGTAGGTTTTTTTTCTTGGATACTTTTCTTTGTTGGAAATTTTTTTTTTATCTTGTTAGCATATAGTTTTACCAAAGAGGACTCGGTTCTCTATTTCTATCCTTTTTGTTACATTTAAACTAAAATAATAGAAATTGTGGAAAATCAGGGATTGTTTCTCACAATTTATATTGCTATGGTATTCCACTGTGTTTTTGAAATTATTCCATTAAGAGTATAGTTAACACTCTTTATCTAAGTGAAGAATACAAATATTGCCTAAAACAATAATCAGCTCTAGAAGGGAGGCTCTTCCTAACCCCATGGTAAAATGTCCATTCTCAGAATTCTTTTATAGTAAAGTGCTAAAAATATCTACTCATAGTCCTTGTGTCCGATGTTCAAATTTAAAATTTTAGATATTTTATAATTATTTACATATTCATTTTAAAGACCCTGCTTCATTATAAGGTAGTAGATTATGTTAGGAAACAGTCGTGCTTCTCCTGGAACACCTAAAATAATATCTTGCTTGGAAGAAGCAATTTAATATTTTTCGAATGTGAATAAGTGAGCAGATGGAATTCTGTAAAATGGAATGTTATAAGTATTATGCATAATATGTCATAAATATATACATTTAAAAGTAAAGTTCAAATTTATATTTCCTTTTCCCATTTAGGATTTACAAGCTCAAGTGAATTATGTTGAGGAAATAAAGAAAAAAGTAAGAAAGAATGTTATGTTTTTTAGTATCCTTCAATTGTCAACTTAGAATTTTAGATAAAAATTCCTCACCTTTTGTTTTTTTAACCCCATCTATATTACATTAGATACAGGCTTTCAAGGTATACATTTCTTCTTAGAATTCTCATTACCAGTTCTTATTCCACATGGAAAGTTGATGTGTTTGAAACATTTCTTTTTCAATTTTTTTCTCTCTCTAGTGATAATTTATACCTTCCTGGTTGTGAGAGATGACCACTATCTGAAGAATTTACTTTATGGTGAAAAAAGTAAATTCTTACTTTTTAGATTTTATTTTTTATTTATGAGAGACACACACAGTGATGTGGGACTCGATCCTGAGACTCCAGGATCATGCCCTGAGCCGAATGCAGACACTCAACCACTGAGCCACCCAGGCATCCCAAAACTAAATTCCTTATTTACAATATTTATAAACAACTGTAGAGTAAGAAAAGTCAGTATTATTAGGGATATAGTATTAACAAAAGTCTCTTAATCTTTTTTCAATTACATTTTATAAATATATCTATTATATAAATGTTATATGTATATATAAAATAGGCGGCTGTTCATTGTATATTCCTCACTATACATACATACACACACACACACACACACACACACACACACACACAGAGTGAGGCCAGTGGAAATAATGGTCAGGTTAGTATTATACTAATTAATAATTAATTAGTATTAACTAATAAGTTAATACTAACCTGACCATTTTTTCCACAGGCCTTTTTTAACTTACATTTTTCCCTGCCTTAAGCTCATGCTTGATTGGTCACATCTTATGTTTTACTTTTTTTCTTCTTCTTCCTGCGTTTTTTAAAGGTTTTATTTATTCATGACAGACACAGAGGGAGAGAGAGAGAGAGAGAGAGAGAGAGAGGTAGAGACACAGGCAGAGGGAGAAGCAGGCTCCATACAGGGAGCCTGACATGGGACTCGATCCTGGGGCTCCAGGATCTCGCCCTGGGCCGAATGCAGACACTCAACCACTGAGCCACATGGCTGTCCCCCCTGCATTTTTTTGTACATGACTTTCCCGTACCCTAAGTTTTCCTTACATGGGGGAAAAAAAAACAAAACACGTTTCTTTAGTGTCTGTTCTCTCAGTCCATCTCTTTCTATGTTTATTGTCAATATTTTTGATTATGCCTTTCTGTTGTCTGTGTGTGTCTGTGGTTTTCATTCCTGAATCATTACCCCACAAGCCTTATTATTTTTCTCACTTTCCTGGAAGGAGCTGATGTTAGACAATCATTTGTCCTTAGCATTTTGACAAACAAAAGCAACTTAAACTGTTTGTAATGCCAACTTGCCCAAATAAATACTACTAAAAACTAAATTTTAATATTTTCTCTTATAAGAGATCGTCATGCAATTATAAATAATGCAAACACATTTTAAAAAATTTAAATATAATAAAATAATTAATTTTTAAAAATATTGTATTAATTTATTCATGAGAGAGGTAGAGACAGAGGCAGAGGGAGGAGAAGCGGGCTCCATGCAGGGAGCCTGATGTGGGACTCTGGGATCACACCCTGAGCCGAAGGCACATGCTCAACCACTGAGCCACACAGGCGTCCCAATAATGACATTTCTTATTGTTAGTTTTTTTTTAAAGATTTTATTTATTTATTCATAGAGACAGAGAGAGAGGCAGAGACACAGGCAGAGGGAGAAGGAGGCATCATACAGAGAGCCTGATGTGGGACTCGATCCAGGGTCCCCAGGATCACGCGCTGGGCTGCAGGCGGTGCGAAACTGCTGCGCCACCAGGGCTGCCCTTATTGTTAGTTTTTTGAATTTAAATTACCTAGTGATAAATTTTTATTGTACGACATTTTGGTAAAGAAAGTATTTAAAATATTTTTTTTAAGTTTTTTTATTTATTCATGATAGACATAGGGAGAGAGAGGCAGAGAGAGACACAGGCAGAGGGAGAAGCAGGCTCCATACAGGGAGCCTGACATGGGACTCGATCCCGGGTCTCCAGGAATCACACCCTGGGCCAAAGGCAGGCGCTAAACCACTGAGGTACCCAGGGATCCCCTTTTTAAAATTGTTTAATTCAAATTAATTAACATATAGCGTATTATTAGTTTCAGAGGTAGAATTCAGTGATCCATCAGTTGCATACATCACCCAGTGCTTCAAGGGCCCTCCTTAATGCCCATCACCCAATTACCCCATTGCCCAACCCTCTCCCCTCCAACAACCCTCAGTTTGTTTCCTGTGATTAAGAGTCTCTTACGGTTTGTCTCTCTCTGATTTTTATCTTATTTTTCCCTCTCTTCTGCTATGCACCTCCATTTTGTTTCTTAAATTCCACATAGGATTGAAATCATATGGTATTTGTCTTTCTCTAACTTATTTCACTTAGTATAATACTCTTAAGTCCCATCTATGTTATTGCAAATGGCAAGATTTCATTCTTTAGGATGGCTGAGTAATATTCCATTGTATTTACACACACCGCATCTTCTTTATCCATTCATCTGTCAATGGGCATCTGGCTTTTTCTGTAGTTTGGCTATTGTGGTCATTGCTGCTTTAAACGTTGGGGTGCTGGTACCCTTTCAAATCACTATGTTTGTATCCTTTGGATAAATACTGAGTACTGCGATTGCTGGGTCATAGGATAGCTCTATTTTTTTTCCTAAATTTTTATTTACTTATGATAGTCACAGAGAGAGAGAGAGAGAGAGAGAGAGAGAGAGGCAGAGACATAGGCAGAGGGAGAAGCAGGCTCCATGCACCGGGAGCCCGACGTGGGATTCGATCCCGGGTCTCCAGGATCGCCCCCTAGGCCAAAGGCAGGCGCTAAACCGCTGCGCCACCCAGGGATCCCGGATAGCTCTATTTTTATTTAACTTTTTGAGGAAGACTTTGTATACTAATCAGGGGTAAGAAAAGTAACATTTTGGGACTATTAAATCTCTTATAATCTTCACCTCCATGAGAAAATGTAGGTTAGTAAATGGCGGAACTGAGATTTGAATCTATATTTGAATGATCTCCAAAACCTGTGTTCTTTTTGTAATGGTGTTCATTTGGTAATGGTGAATATTACAATTGTTTTTACGAAATGTGATACTTGTAATTCTGAAAACTATCAATTTTTTTCTAGACTGTCCCGAAACTAAACTTAAGAAAGCTAATGGCTGCTTTTCAGCGACCCAAGAGTAAGCTATTTGAAGATTTGTGTTATTCACTGAGTTTTGTCCATTTTTGTGTTATTTAGTAATTCATAGTTACAGATATCTTCATGTACTCTTTACTTTGTTTTTCACTAAATAGGAGCAAAATGTGGTCTTGTGAGCCAAGAAGATAGACCTTTATTTGCTGACAACAATTTTGCAAGGGAAGATAAGACTGAAACTCTTTGTAAACCATCAGTCAGTGTCTCTGACTATTCTCCTCTTGCTTTTGTATCACCTGAAACTCCTCAAAAGTCTTTAGCAATGCTTGGTGTTACAAAGGTAAGTTGTTTTGAACTTTGTCCCCCATGTTTTTTCACATACCATCCTCTTGATATCCTTATAATGAAAAGAATCTAAGGGAGAAATGGAAGCCCTCAAGAATATAAGAGAAAACAGTGGAATAACAACAGAGAAGTAAGTACTGGGTTGAGATTTATTATGGTTGGTGGGAATAAAGAAATCTTAGGTATGTCATTATGGAAGGAAAGAATTAGAAAGCAACTGGAAAGAATAGCTCGATGGATGTGAAGATGAGGGAGGGGTTGTGGGGTAAGAATTCATTTAATAAGGATGAGATGAATGTAAAGATAGGAGAGTTTAGAGAGATTATTATTAAAAACACAGCAATAGTGAGGCTAAGGTAGAACAGATGCTGTATATTATAAAATACGGTAGAAATTATTTTAAATGCAAGTTAATAAAAGGCAATACAAAAAATGCTCAGATTCTTCAGAATGACAGCTCGTTTTTATGAAGAACGGGAAGGAAATTTTATCCTTTTAAGTTTAGTAAAGTATGATAGCCTATATTTAATTTAGCAAGAGTTGTGTTTATACATAGTGCAAAGTGAAGTCTGTTTTAAGCCGTAATCAGATTTATTATGAGTTTTGAATTTTGGCTGTTGTCTTTCTTGTGGTTTCTAATTAAACTTACTGTGTGGTATAATCTTGGTCGACTTTATATCTTTTGAGAATAGAGAGGACATAAACATTTTAGTTTTTTCATTAATTAAAACTGAATTTTTTTCTTAGGTAAGTGAGGTTCTTAATCTCTATCCATTAAATGAAAAAAATAAATTTTAAGCTGCAAGATTCTTAAAAAATATAAAAACTATTTTCTGGATTCTGATGCATCTTTTTTTAAATATAAGCTTAGAATAGAGACACATGTCAAATGAATAAACTCATGATTTATCATTTTTTTATCAGATGATTTATCATTATAGAATCGTAAGGAAGGAAAAGTTGCCCGTAGAGTATACAATATTATTTCCAGAAGGATGATCTTTACTTTCTCAAAGATTCAAACAGTGGATACATTTTACGTTATCTCGGGAAACTTTAGTCTTCATAGTTGTTATATTTCGTATTTTTTAATTTTGTATTTTATTTGTAATTTTTTTATTGGAGTTCAATTTGTCAACATATACCATAACACCCAGTGCTCATCCTGCCAAGTGACCCCCTCAGTGCCCATCACCCACTCACCCCAACGCCCTGCCCGCTTCCCCTTCCACTACGCCTTGGTCTTTTCCCAAGGTTAGGTGTCTCTCATGTTTTGTCACTCTCACTGATATTTTCACTCAATTTATCTACTTTCCCTTTATTCCCTTTCACTAATTTTTACATTCCCCAAATGAATGCGACCATATAATGTTTGTCCTTTAAAGACTGACACATTTCACTCAGCATAATACCCTCCAGGTCCCTCCACCTCAGAGCAAATGGTGGGTATTTGTCGTTTCTAATGGCTGAGTAATATTCCATTGTATACATAGACCACATCTTCTTTATCCATTCGTCTTTCGATGGACACCGAGGCTCCTTCCACAGTTAGTCTGTTGTGGACATTGCTGCAAGAAACATTAGGGTGCGGGTGTCCTGGCATTTCACTGCATCTGTATCTTTGTGGTAATCCCCAACAGTGCAATTGCTGGGTCGTAGGACAAATCTATTGTTAACTCTTTGAGGAACCTCCACACAGTTCTCCAGAGTGGCTGTGCCAGTTCACATTCCCAGCAACAGTGCAAGAGGGTTCCCCTTTCTCCACGTCCTCTCCAAATTTGTTGTTTCCTGCCTTGTTGATTTTTGCCCATTCTCCCTGGTGGGAGGTGGTATCTCATTGTGGTTTTGATTTGTACTTCCCTGATGGCCAGTGATGCAGAGCATTTTCTCATGTGCTTGTTGGCCATGTCTGTGTCTTCCTCTGTGAAATTTCTATTCATGTATTTTGCCCATATCATGATTGGATTGTTTGTTTCTTTGAGTTTACTAAGTTCTTTATAGATCTTGGATACTAGCCCTTTATCTGATAGGTCATTTGCAAATACCTTCTCCCATTCTGTAGGTTGTTATGTTGACTGTTTCTTTTGCTGTGCAGAAGCTTCTTACCTTGATGAAGTCCCAATAATTCATTTTTGCTTTGGTTTCTCTTCCCTTCAGGGATGTATCTTGCAAGAAGTTGCTGTGGCCAAGTTCAACAAGTGTGTTGCCTGTGTTCTCCTCTAGGATTCTGATGGATTCCTGTCTCACATTTAGATCTTTCATCCATTTTGAGTTTTTCTTTGTGTATGGTGTAAGAGAATGGTCCAGTTTCTTTCTTCTGCATGTGGCTGTCCAATTTTCCCAGCACCATTTATTGAAGAGACTCTCTTTTTTCCAGTGGATAGTCTTTCCTGCTTTGTCGACTATTATATGAGCATAGAGTTGAGGGCCCACTTCTGGATTCTCCATTCTGTTTCCATTGATCTGTGTGTCTGTATTTGTGCCAGTACCACACTGTCTTGATGACTACAGCTTTGTAGTACAACATGAAATCTGACATTGTGATGCCCCCAGCCGTGGTTTTCTTTTTTAATATTCCCCCTAGCTATTTGGGGTCTTTTCTGATTCCACAGAAATCTTAAGATGATTTGTTCCAACTTTGTGGAGAAAGTCCATAGTATGTTGATAGGGATTGTATTAAGTGTGTAAATTGCCCTGGGCAACATTGACATTTTCCAAATATTCATTCTGCCAATCCATGAGCATGGTATATTTTTCCATCTCTTTGTGTCTTCTTCAGTTTCCTTCAGAAGTGTTCTGTAGTTTTGAGGGGAGAAACCCTTTACCTCTTTGGTTATGTATATTCCTTGTTATCTTATGCTTTTGGGTGCAATTGTAATTGGGATTGACTCCTTCATTTCTCTTTCTTCAGTCTCATTGTTAGTGTATAGAAATGCCACTGTTTTTCTGGGCATTGATATTGTATCCTGCCACACTGCCAAATGGCTGTGAGTTCTAGCAATCTTGGGGTGGAGTCTCTTGGGTTTTCTAGCTACATTATCATGTCATCTGCAAAGAGGGAGAGTTGGACTTCCAACTCTCAGTCAGTCTTTTATTTCTTTTTGTTGCCTGATTGCCGAGGCTAGGACTTCTGGTACCATGTTGAATAGCAATGGTGAGAGTGGACATCCCTGTCTTGTTCCTGATCTTCGGGGACAGGCTCCCAGTGTTTCCACATTGAGAACGATATTTGCTGTGGGCTCTTTGTAGATGGCTTTTAAGATGCTGAGGAATGTTCCCTCTATCCTTACACTCTGAAGACTTTTGATCAGGAATGGATGCTGTATTTTGTCAAATGCTTTCTCTGCATCTATTGGGAGGATCATGTGGTTCTTGGTTTCTTCTCTTGCTGATATGATGAATCACATTGATTGCTTTAAGAGTGTTGACGCAGCCTTGCATCCCGGGGATAAATCCCACTGGGTCATGGTGAATCATCTTCTTAATGTATTGTTGGATCCTGTTGGCTAGTATCTTGTTGAGAATTTTTGCGTCCGTGTTCATCAGGGCTATTGGTCTTGAATTCTCCTTTTTGGTGGGATCTGTGTCTGGTTTTGCAATTAAGGTGATGCTGGCATCATACAACGAGTTTGGAAGTGCTCCATCCCTTTCTATCTTTCATAACAGCTTTAGTGGAATAGGTATGGTTTGTTCTTTAAACGTTTGATAGAATTCCCCTGGGAAGCCATCTAGCCCCGGACTTTTGTTTCTTGGTAGGTTTTTGATGACTCCTTCAGTTTCCTCCCTCGTTATTGGCCTGTTCATGTTTTCTATGCCTTCCTGTTGCAGTTTTGTAGTTTGTGGTTTTCCAGAAATGCACCCATTTCTTCTCGATTGCCTAATTTATTGGCGTAAAGCTGCTCATACTACGTTTTCAAAATCGTTTGTATTTCCTTGGTGTTGGAGGTGTTCCCTCCTCTCTCTCGTTCATGATTTTATTAATTTGAGTCTTCTCTCTCTTCTTTTAAATAAGTTTGGCTAATGGTTTCTCTGTCTTATTAATTCTTTCGGAGAACCAACTCCTGGTTTTGTTGATGTGTTCCACAGTTCTTCTGGTCTCTGCCTCATTGAGTTCTGCTCGAATCTTTATTGTCTTCTTCTGCTGGGTGAAGGTTTCAGTTGCTGTTCCTTCTCCAGCCCCTTTAGGTGCAAGGTTAGCTTTTGTATTTGAGTTCTTTCCGGTTTTGGGGCGGATGCTGCTGGTCTTGCGATGTATTTCCCCCTCAGGACTGCTTTTGCTGTATCCCAAAGATTTTGAACGGTTGTATCTTCATTCTCATTAGTGTCCAGGAATCTTTTTAATTCTTCTCTATTTTCCTGGTTGACCCTTTCATCGTTTAGCAGGATGGTCGTTAACCTCCATGTTTTTGAAATCCTTCCATACTTCTTCTTGTGGTTTAGTTCTAATTTCAAAGCATTATGGTCTGAAAATATGCAGGGGACAATCCCAGTCTTTTGGTATCGGTTAAGACCTGATTTGTGACCCAGTATGTGGCCTATTCTGGAGAAAGTTCCATGTGCACTTTAGAAGAATGTGTATTCAGTTGCGTCTGGATGTCAAGTTCTGTAAATATCTGTGAAATCCATCTGGTCCAGTGTACCATTTAAAGCACTTGTTTCTTTGGAGATGTTGTTCTTAGAAGATCTGTCGATTGCAGAAAGGACTATAGTCAAGTCTCCACACATAAGTGTACTAATATCTAAGTATGTCTGAACTTTCATTATTACTTGAGTGATATACTTGGCAGCTCCCGCATTCAGGGCATAAATATCATGATTGTTAGGTCCTCTTTTTGGAGAGATCCTTTTAGTATGATATAGTGTCCCTCTTCATCTCTCACTACAGTCTTTGGGATAAACTTTACTTTAGCTGATATAAGGATGGCTACCCCTGCTTTCTTTTGAGGACCTTTTGAATGTTAAATGGTTCTTCAACCTTTTATTTTCAGGCTGTCGGTGTCCTTAGGTCTAAAATGAGTCTCTTGTAGACAGCAAATCGATCGGTCTTGCTCTTTTATCCGGTCTGAAACCCTGCATCTTTTGATGGGGTTATTAAGCCCATTCACGTTCAGAGTTACTATTGAAAGATGCAAGTTTAGTGTCATCATGATACCTGTTCAGTCTCTGCTTTTATGGATTGTTTCCTTGGACTTACTCTTTCTTTTACAGAATCCTCCTTAATATTTCTTGCAGAGCTGCTTTCCTGGTCACATATTCTTTCAGTTCCTGCCTATCTTGGAAGCTCTTTATCTCTCCTTCTATTGTGAATGGGAGCCTTGATGGGGATAGAGTATTGTCGGCTGCATGTTCTTCTCATTCAGGACCATGACTGTATCCTGCCAGCCCTTTCTGGCCTGCCAGGTCTCTGTGGAGAGGTCTCCTGTTATTACTAAGACTTCTCCCCATACAGGTTAGGGATCTCTTGTGTCTTGCTGCTTTAAGGATCTTCTCTTTATCTTTGGAATTTGCAAGCTTCACTATTAAATGTCAAGGTGTTGTGCAGGTTTTATTGATTTTAGGTGGTGATCTCTCTATCTCCTGGATCTGAATGCCTGTTTCCCTCCCCAAGTTAGGGAACTTCTCAGCTAGGTTTTGTTCAAACACACTTTCTAGACCTCTGTCCCTTTTGGCACCCTCTGGAACCCCAATTACATGTCGATTTTTCCTTCTGTGGGTGTCATTTATTTTCCTTAACCTGTCCTCATGATCTTTTGTTTTTCTCTTTTTTCCTCCATTTCCTTCCTTGGCATCAACTTGTCTTTTCTTTTTTAATTTTTATTTATTTATGATAGTTACACACACACAGAGAGAGAGAGGGGGGCAGAGACACAGGCAGAGGGAGAAGCAGGCTCCACACACCAGGAGCCCAACGTGGGATTGGATCCCGGGTCTCCAGGATCTCGCCCTGGGCCAAAGGCAGGCGCCAAACCTCTGCGTCACCCAGGGATCCCATCAACTTGTCTTCTCTGTCACTCACACATTCTTCTATATCGTTATCCGTCGTCAGGACCTCCAGTTTGGACTGCATCTCATTTAATTCATTTTTAATTTCGGCCTGATGAGATCGAAATTCTGCAGTCATGAAGTCTCTTGAATCCTTTATGCTTTTTATCTTGAGCCACCAGTAGCTTTATAATTGTGCTTCTTTATTGGCTTTCTGACATTGAATTGTAATTCGAATTTTGTAACACTGTGGGGGAGAGGAATGTTTCTGATTCTTTCTTTTTAGGTGAGTTTTTCCTTCTAGTCATTTTGCTCAGTGCAGAGTGGGCATAAGCAAGTTGTACTGGATAGAAGGGCAGAGGTTTCTCACTGTGTCACTTCAGTTCTCTCTTTAAATCTCCGACCGAATTGGTAGGTTTTCAGGATTATTTGAAAGTTATCTCTTCTGGGGTGATAACACCGGTTTCCTTACATTTTGATTCCTTGAGGACCTGGGTCAGGTACTCAGCCACTTCCAGTGCCTTTCCCTTCACCGTGTTCATCACGTTCTGCTTCCTGGGGCGGGGAGGCGGCGGGGACGCCCACCCTGTGAAGGGGAGTCCCAAGCGATCCCCGCCCCCGCCGCCGCGGCGGCATATGGGCCCGGGCTGTGGGCGCCGGAGGGGCGGGACTGACCGCAGCGCCGGGATGGGACGAGGGGGAGGGGCGGCGGCGCCGACCCCGAGGGCAGGGCGCGAGCTCCCGCCAGGCCACCCAGGCAGGCGGTGGCGGACCCGGCCCCGGTGTCGCAGGCCGCGAGGGAGGGCGCGGGGAGAGGCGGACGCACGCACACCCCTCGCCTTCTCGGGAGCTGTGGGCTCCCCTCGGCTTCACTCGCTGTTTTGTATTTTTTAGATTAAATGTTTTTTTAAGTAATCTCTATACCCAATGCTGGGCTTAAACTCAGATGCTGAGATCACGAGTCACACACTCCTGTGAGTGAGCCAGCCCGGTGCTGCCAAAAATTGTTAAATTTAACCTGTGAATTCTTTCCTATCTGAAACTCAGATATACTCAGTGATTTGATTGTTTAAGGCCTTTTCTTCTCTCCCGTGAATATGGAATATTGTGTCCTGCTTGATAATCATTCATGACTTTGGAGACTTTAAAACTTTAATTTGGATGATCATGATTATTAATATTTTAATATTAGATTCTTTCCCCAGCCTTTAAGTACCATCCTATATGTGTAGATAGGGAATTAAAGCTATTAATTCCACTGCTATTCACAGTGGAATAAGAAACCATGTGAATTTTAAAGTGGGTTTTATGTTTTTCTCATAAAGTGCCTTAAAATACTGTAATCCCTAAAATATTTCTCTTCTACAACTTAGTCTTAGCTTTTAAGTTTCATTTTTAATAAGGAATAGTGTGGCAGCCTGGGTGGCTCAATGGTTTAGCGCCACCTTCAGTCCAGGACCTGATCCTGGAGACCTGGGATTCAGTATTTACCTTAAAAGTGCTATTCGTTGCAGAAATGAATACATGCCCACGTATATATGCATTTTTCTAAAGATTTATTTATCTCAGAGGTGGGGGGAGGGGCAGAGAGAAGGAGAGAAGCAGAATCCCTGCTGAGCGTGGAGTCTGATGTAAATCTCAATGTCACAATCCTGACATCATGACCTGAGCCGAAATCAAGAGTTGGATGCTTAGCCAACTGAGCCATCCAGGTACTCATTACTTGTGTATATTAATAAAAGTATTTTTTCTAAAAAAAAAATAAAAATAAAAAAAGTATTTTTTTCTGTTCTAGAAGTAATGTTGAAGTATATAAGTGAAGTCCTGAATCCCATGGTTCCCCCCCCCTTCTTTTATTTATATTTTGAAAGTTTCAGAGTTTTGTGTAGGTTGACATTAATTATATCAGGTTAGTATGTTTTATAGATGACTTTTTAACATCATGTGGTTTTCCTGAGTATTGTCATTTTTTTCTACTCCTAATGTATTTATCTAAAACTTTCTTAATAAGTCCCCCGGGTGCTTCAGATTTGATGAAGTCCCAGACGGAAGACATTATTTCTGACTCTTTCCTCTTCCTGACTTTTAAATCTGCTTTGTCATTTGTTTTCCCCACCCTAATATAAAGCACCATTGGAACACTGCAGCAGAAAAACAATCCTGGACTCTAAACTTCCCTAAAATTAGGTGACATCACATCCAGGTGACTGGGGTGGCTCCCTTGGTTAAGCATCTGACTCTTAATGTTGGCTCAGGTCATGATCTCATGGTCCAGGTATTGAGCCCTGTGTCAGGCTCTGTGCAGAGTGGAGAGGCTGCTTGAGGATTCTCTTCCTCTTCCTCTGTCCCTCCCTCTGCATGGGCATACACACTCTCATTCTCTCCAAAAGTGAATAAATAAATCTTAAAATAAAAACCACATCCAGTCACTCCACCACATACAGTATCTTTACCTGCTTACGATTTTTCACATCTTATTACCATAATTCACTTTCTCATCTATAATTTTGAAATACTCTTCTCTTTTGGTTCCTTTATGTTCATCTTTACATTGGTACTAGAGTGACGTTTCTAAAATATCTATGTGATGATGTAACTCCTCTGCTTATTTAGTGGATTCCCCAATACCTGACGGAGAAAGCTCATATCTTAGCATGACTCCTGTCTTTTGCAGTTCAGTCCTGATTTTCCAATTATATCTCTTTATCCCATTCCCAATAATTGTGTCCTAGTTTTGCCACATTCTGAGCTATTGTCACTTACTATGTTATTTCCTACTTCATCCTTTTGATTATTCTACCTTTGCTAGAATGCCCTTCACACACTTCTTGTATACTTTGTCTTTCAAGATACAAGCCTTATCTTTGCAGCATTTCCTGAGCTTCCCATATACAACTTTTGTCTCCTTGTGCCTTCACTGAACTTTATTCACTTCACTTCTAGAACTAGAGAATGTTCCTCTCCTGTTCTTATTTATTTTTGTCCATCTGTCCCCCTAGTAGCATATAAGGCAGACTCCCTCTTTTATTTGGCTCAGTGGTTGAGCATCTGCTTTCTGCTCCGGGCACAGTCCCAGGGTCCAGGGATTGAGTCCCACATTGGGGTCCCTGTGGGGAGCCTGCTTCTCCCTCTGCCTGTGTCTCTGCCTCTCTGTGTGTGTGTGTGTGTGTGTGTGTTTCTCATGAATAAATAAAATCTTTTTTAAAATTGTGTTAAGGAATCTTTTTTTTTTCTATATTTCATCCATTTACTCATGAGAGACACACAGAGAGGCAGAGACACAGGCAGAGGGAGAGGCAGGATCAGCACGGGGAGCCCCACGCGGAACCCGATCCCAGGACTCTGGGATCACGTCCGGAGCTGAAGACAGATGCTCAATCACTGAGCCACCCAGATATCCCAAGTTTGGGTTTTAAAGTTATCTAAAAAGCTAAAGAAAAACTCTAGGTCAACCTATGGTGAAATGTATGATTCTGTGGTGTGTATGGATTTGCAAAACTTCTAATGTGATCTTCTAATGTATCTATAATCCAGAGTTTGGATTATAGTTTTTTAGAATATAAATCATATATATTATGTTTATACATTAAATTTATTAGCATATATGTGTATCTTATAGATTATAATTTCCATATTCTATTTTATATATAAAACACATTTATATAGTGTTTGTGTATTATGCATAATGTATAGTATCATAATTTATATATTAACTATATATAAAGATTTATTAAAAGTTTTTATGTATTTATTTATTTATTGAGAGAGTTAAGTGGGAGGGAGCGGAGACAGAATCTGAAGCAGACTCCAGTCTGAGTGCAGAGCCCATCACAGGGCTTGATTCCATGACCATGAGATCATGACATGAGGTGATACCAAGTATTGGATGCTCAACCAACGGAGACATCCAGGCACCCTAGAAGTATTATATTTGGATTGTCAGGTAGATCTACAAGGAGCAGTGGGAGTATAATAACAATGTGGTTTAGTGGTATGTTGTTCATTTATTATTGTAAAGAATTTATTTATTTATTATTTATTTATTTATTTTTTCATTTATTTATTTATTTATTTGAGAGAGTGCACGTGCATGAGCGGGGGAAGGGGCAAAGGGAGAGGAAGAAGCAGGCTCCCCACTGAGCAGGGAGGCTGATGACTTGGGGCTTGATCCCAGAACTGACTCAGCCATCAAGGCCCCCATGATTTAGTGGTACTTTAAAAGGTAAAAACATTTTGGATAGTTAAAATAGCATGCATTGAGTATCTTTGTGGCTGCCCTACTTATAGTAACATAGTATAAAATAATGATGACCTATTCTACGGTGACACCTATGGAAGAAGGTAAAAAGGTCCTATGTCTTAGTAGAGGCAGCTGTTCTACAATGGTGTGGGCACTGTATTTGAAGTCAAAAGATGTGCTACCATCCTGGTTCTGTCACTTACTTGCTGTGGGATCTCAGAAAAACTTGGTTAACCTGTTTGAATGTCAGTGACCTCATTCATAAAAATGATACTAATACCTACATCTAGGGTGTGTGTCATGACCAAATGTGGTAACAAAGGTGATCACCCACTTTGTGAGCTGTAAAGAATGCTCTAGAAATTTTTGTCTTGAGACAAAAAATGATCACAGCAGTATTTGAGTGACTTACTAAATATAGAGGGCATGGTTTTTAAATTTTTTTTCTTTTTAAAATTTATTTATTTATTTATTTTATTTATTTATGATAGTCAGAGAGAGAGAGAGAGAGAGAGAGAGAGAGAGGCAGAGACACAGGCATAGGGAGAAGCAGGCTCCATGCACCGGGAGCCCTATGTGGGATTCGATCCCGGGTCTCCGGGATCGCGCCCTGGGCCAAAGACAGGCGCCAAACCGTTGCGCCACCCAGGGATCCCGAGGGCATGGTTTTTAAATGTGAAGATTTCTGAAGGACAGTAAAACGGCAAGTGTTAAGAAAAGAATGGGAAAGTTAGAGTGGACAGGTGGATTTCTAATTTGGGGGATGTTAAGTTTCAGTAGCCTGTGATTAGAGACATTGTGTAGGTGTACAGTTGGCCCTTGAGCAAGATGGGCTTGAACTGTGTGTCCACTTACAGATGCTTCTCGATAAGTATTTTCTTAACATATTTTATCTTCCTTATGATTTTCTTAATAACCTTTTCTTTATATTTTAAGGATACAGTGTATAGTACATATAATATACAAAGCTTGTTCATTGCCTTTACGTTATTGGTAAGGTCAACATCAGGTGATAATTTACTAGACTTTCCATGCTGAGTTTACAGTCAGTGGCCAAATGAGGGTTAAGAAGTAGCTTAGATCTCGAGAGCATATATATGAGTCTTTTATTGAAATGTTTTGATTTTTCATATATACGTTTCCTATTTTTAAGTCTAATTGCTCTTAAAGTAGGAAATAAGAGATGAGTAGCTAAGTTTTGGGGGAATCAAAAGTCATTTGTAGATATTTGACTGTGTAGCCATCAACACCCTCAGCCCTTGCATTCTTCAAGGGCTGACAGTATAGTGATTTGGTACTTAGACCTTCTCAGTGAGATGAGGATGATGATTATGTTTTAGAGAGAGAGAGAGAGAGAGAGAGAGAGAGAGTGCGCACACACATGTGAGCGGGTGGGGAGGAGCAGGGGCTGAGGGAGAGGGAGAGAGAGAATCCTAACTTTGCTTCATGCTCAACACAGAGCCAAACCCTGGCCTGGCCACATGCCTGCAAGTTGGCTCCCCCATGAGGGGTATGGGCTGAGTGGCAGCCGCGTGGGGCAGGGTGGCAACAAAGCGGCCTCTCAGACCAGTTACCTCACCCCCGACCTTTACACAGCCTCTGCTGAGCCATGGGCCTGGCCTGGCTGAGCACCCGCCTGGTTCTCTGGCGGGAGGGAGCAGTTCCCCAGGCTGAGCGGCCGTGACTTACCATCTTCTCAAGGCTGTCGCTTGCTCAGAGTGTCTATTTGCTATGCTGAATGCAGCCCAAATTACTTTTTACGATTTGTGATGCCTTACCGATTGGATCTTAATCCTGTATTTAAAGTTTTCTAACATTGCCTTAAAAAGAAAAAAACGACCCTGAGACCCATGGCCTGAGTTGAAATCAAGATTTAGATGCTCAACTGACTGAGCCACCCAGGCACTCCCTCAGTGAGAGGAATTTCAGTGTTTCGACCTTAAATACATTTATGTTACTGAATACTAACTATGACCAGGCTGTACAGGTTGTAGTGGTAGGAGCAGAAAAATAAGGAAACTCTGATCCATTATAAGTCACTGTAAGCATTTCATGTAAAAAAAAAAAAAAAAAAGGAAATGTTAGTTTAGGGAATATTGGAGGCGTTTGTAGTTAGGATGGGGATGAGAATGGGAGTGGAATTTTGGTAGTGAGGAAAGATCTCTCTGAGTGTGGCCAGAGCTGCCAAGTGAAGGGTGGGAAGGACCAGTCGCAAGAATGTCTTGGATGGAGAAGGACATTCTGGACAGAGAGACCATGGAGCACATCTGTTCCTTTTACTCTAATGTCTTAGAAATGACCAGGAAGCAGGAAGACCCACTCTATTGTTATAATCATTGTTATTTTTGTGTGTAGAAAAGAAACTGTGTGTACTAAAACAAATGCCTGGTACCTTTTAGGTGATTAATCAGTAAATGTTCTTTTTGTGTGTGTGAGTAAAATGAAAGAAGTTTATTCAGTAAAGATACAGAGAAAGCTCTTAGGAGTGAGAGGGGTCCCAGCAGGGTTGCCCTCAATGAATGTTCTTATTCTTCCCTTCTGAAAGCTTACTATACTTTTTGAAGCATTTCATACCTATATCTAAAATCTTTTGCTATTATTTAAACATAATTTCAAGAAAAGTTTTTCTTCCTACTTTGCCATTTCATTCAACCATTTTTTCCTACCAATGAAAATTCCAAGCCTTTGTTTATCTAAATGAAGCAGCAGCTACCACAGTGTTCTGTTTATACTCAACATGATGTACTCCGAGGTTTCTTATCATGCCAAGTATCTTATTTTAAGGCTACAAATCTTTCTGCCATTAGGAACAGTTTAAATTTATAGCAAATGTACTTATTAAAGAATTTGTTTCAATAGTTTTACTGTCCTTGTATCCTGGTGGAGAATACAAAGTAGAGTTAGGTGTTTTGTTATTTCCTTGTTGAAATGTATGTATAAGTCAGTATTCTTGTCTGTGAAAATATTTACTCTGGCCTTCCATGTTCAGTTAGAGTTAATGGCCAAATGAAGATGAAAAGGTGCACTTAATTGAGAGAGCATAGATGAGGTTTTTAAATGTGTTGATTTTCAATACATGCTTTTCTTATTTGTATGTCTGATTGCGATTAAAGTAGAACATTTGAATATTTTCTTAGAAAAGGATTTGGAAATCTTTATGCAACTCATTATTGATGTTAATTTTAACAGAGTATTTCTGCAAGACTTCCAAAGAAATCTGTTGATTGTTTACCTGGAGCTGCAGATCAACAAGGGAAAAGTATTTCTGCAAGACTTCCAAAGAAATCTGTTGATTGTTTACCTGGAGCTGCAGATCAACAAGGGAAAAGTATTTCTGCAAGACTTCCAAAGAAATCTGTTGATTGTTTACCTGGAGCTGCAGATCAACAAGGGAAAAGTATATTCAATGAACAAGTAGAAGGTAAGAATTGTATTTTATAAAAAGTCATTTGACAGAATGTTCATTTAAAACAGAAATTCTCATGTATCCTAATTTCCAAAGAAAATCACCGATTACATGCATAGAAAGAAGAAAGGTGAGAAAAGGAGGTGAGTTCTATATTTTATCAGGTGTCAGCTGCAGATTAAATTGAGAGTATGGCTAGAGGAGCTAAATTACTGGTTCCATTTCCAGGTATTCCAAGACCTAAGGAATGCCTGGAAATAGCTGGAAAAGAGCAAAGAGGGAATGATGAGAATGGCTGAGAGTGCAGGGAGTAAATGGAGGAAAATAAGCAACGCTTTATAGTGGAAGGTGGTCAAATGAAAGAATTTTTTTAGGAGGAAGAGCAGGGGATCCCTGGGTAGTTCAGTTTTGGTGCCTGCCTTCAGCCCAGGGCATGATCCTGGAGTTCCGGGATCAAGTTCCACATCAGGTTCCCTGCATGGAGCCTGCTTCTCCTTCTGCCTGTGTCTCTGCCTCTCTCTGTCTCTCTCTCTCTGTGTGTGTGTCTTTCTGTGTCTCTCATGAATAAATAAATAAAATCTTTAAAAAAATAAAAGGAGGAGCAAATTATTTGAAATGTGGGGATATCAGGTGAGCTTCCAGTACCCAAACTTGTCAGAGTAGTATACCAAAATTTTCCCACTCTTACCAGTTTTTCTCGCTGTTGGGGAGACATTATGGATTGACCTAGCTGATTATGCAGAGCTATGTCCTAGTCAGCTATAAATGTATGTATGTTAGGGGTGCCTGGGTGGCTCAGTCAATTGAAGGTCTGCTTTTGGCTTGGGCCATGATCCCCGGGACCTGGGATGGAGCCGTGCTGAGCTGGGAGCCTGCTTTTCCCTCTCCCTTTGTCTGCTGCTCTGCCTGCTTGTGCACGCTCTCTCTGTGTCAAATAAATGAAAACGTCTTTTAAATAAATAGATATGTGTACCTCTATGTCATATGAAATGGTGGTACTTCGTAAGTTAGTATCATTTCATGCAAAAAAAAAAAAAAGAATTGGAAGGAAAAAAGGAAAAAGAGAGCAGGGTCAATTAGGTGGAGATCAGGGAAGCTTTAGTCCTGGTAAAAAGTCCGTTAGAACATTTATGACTTTTAATACGTCTTCACTTTCAGAATTGATAGTGATGAACTTGAGGCTTGATCCTAGAAGGTTAAGGTAAAGGAATACAGCGGCAGCGTTCAGTATGACCCAGGATTTCTCAAATTGTAGGGAATCGCCTGAGACCTTGTTAAAAATGCACACTGAACATCAGGTCTGGAATCTGCATTTTGACCTCTCAGGTCATGGCCGTGTCTGTGGTCCTTGGGTCATGTGCTCAGTAGCATGGGTATAGACTTTCCTGTAGAGAAATCTGGAATATCTGTTGGACAGTTCAAGACATAACAAGGTCAAGAAAAAGAATTATTTTGTTTTTATTTCTGAACATGTTTATAACCAGAGGGGAGCAAGGAGATACAGAAATAGAAGGTATAGATGTAAGATACTATTGCTAAACAAAGAGGAAAGAAGTGGTGGAGAAAATCCATAAAAACGGTTGTAAAAGCAAAAAAAAAAAAAAAAAATCAAGACCATAGATCACAAATTACTTTTTAAAAAGATTTATTTATGTTAGAGAGTGAGCGAGCAGGGAGGGGGCAAAGGGAGAGAGAGAGAGAGAGTCCTTAAGCAGACTCCCTGCTGAGTGAGGAACCCACCATGGGACTTAATCCCAGGACCCCAAGATCATGAACTGAGCTGAAATCAAGAGCTAGACTCCCAACTGACTGGGGCCACCCAGGTGCCCCCAGAAATTACTTTTGAAGACAGGGGATAGTGAAGGGAAAGAGGGAAAAATGAAAGAAGCCTTAGCTAGGAAATTTTGGAGTTGGTGAGGAAACTCTAGAGAATTCACTTTTTTTTTTTTTATGAGAGACATAGAGAGAGAGAGGCAGAGACACAGGCAGAGGCAGAAGCAGGCTCCATACAGGGATCCCGACGTGGGACCGGATCCTGGGTCTCCAGCATCACACCCTGGGCCGATGGTGGCACCAACCCTTGGTCCACCGGGGCTGCCCGAGAACTCACTTTATAGAAACCTTGAGTTTATTTCTACTGAAACAGATTAGATCACAGCTGCTCCACCAAGAATACTGAGAGCAAATGGAGTGCTAGACTTGGGATAAAACATAGCCACCATTCATCTTCCTCAAATCTATTGGACCTCAAGGATATATGTTGCTTTGATATTCATTATTCAAATGAGACTAATTTGAATATGGAAGTATGGGTGTTCTTTTTTTCAGATAGCTCATTTTGGGGGATGATAGCTGTTTCAAAGAAACCTTTTCAAGACTGACATAGTCTACCAAATCAAACTAATTTTGGAAAGTAAAGAAATCATAGGGTCCATTCCTTAAATGCTAAAATTGTTACTATCAATAACTATGACACTGATTTTGAAATACAAAAGATTTTTAGTATCTAAAAATTCGGTGGCAATTAAATTGATTTTTTTCATTTTGGTAGTAGTCATGGTTCCATATTGAAAGCTTCTTATACATTATTTCTTAGACGTGTTTTATATACCTTCTTGCGTGCGTGGGTCAAGAAAGTTTAACATGGCTAAACTAGAGGATACAAGAAATGTAGGCATGCCAGTTGCCCACATGGGTATAGACAAAAATGAATACTTTTATTGACTATTACCCTACAAGTATAACCAGGCTGATCAATTCATAACACTGTTTTTGGTGACAAATAAATTACACATTCAATAAATTATGCATTCATCATAAGTGCGTACTGCCTAAATTGCGGGACAAATTGAAGAACATGGCAAATACTTGTAGTAGAATGGTATCGATGATTCTGCTGTACTGCAGTCAGGATGTGCTGTTGCATTCTGCCATCAGCTTTCACGTTTATCCTCTCAGAGTCATCATTTGTTCCTCTGATTAAAGATTGCTTTTCTCCCCCGTCAATCAGCATGTTCACGTTAGTATATGTGCAACATTTAGTGATTTCTGTTTTAGTCATTTCATTTGAAACATCATCTTACTTTTGGAATCCTAACTGCATGTTATGTTGAACATATATTTCTATTTTTTATAGTATTTATAACGGGTTCCTATTTCTGTCTTGTTGCTGTCTTAATCCACCTTCCTGTCTCTAGAATCAAGACCAAAGCCTAATGTAATCACTTTGAAAGCCAAGCATGAGGATTCAGCTTAATCCTAACTGCACGAATGTATAGTTGGCTTTCATATTTACGTATAATTAACTACATGTCCCTTTTGTGTTTTAGATTCTCCTAGAAAAGATCTTCGTCACTGGGAGGTAAAGCTTTTGTATTTTCATTTTGAATTTTTAACTACAGACTGTATGAAATGTACATTGTTCTAATCATATTGTTTCAATACCCATCCAGTCTCCCACTAAAGTGAAAGATTCTGTTCCTACTGAAGCAGTCACAACGAGTGATAAACAAACACCCAGATCAGGTAAATTTTACAGTTCAAATTTGGAAAGCTTGGAAATTGGAAAATTTGGAAAGTGGAAAGATGTGCACTAAACTATTGAAATGCCCATCGTCTTATACCAAATTCTTCTTTGTGTGTGTGTGTTATGTGAGACAAATTTAATCGAAGGATGTGACATAAATAAGGTAGATGTCATTGCTGATATCCACGTTTGAACAAAAGATATTTACAAGCATAAGAAAAAGAGATTTTAAAAAATGTAAGCTTTAGTTCAAGTTTCAACTTTTAAGTTTTGAAATCCTAATGTCCCCGGTTTGGAATTCCTTTACTTCTAAGGGGTTCCCAGAAGTTAATTATTAGACTCTAAGATTTTTCCGGTGTTCACCATACTTATTTGAATTCTGACTTTTACCCAGAGTAAAGCTTCACTTGCTAACATGTCAGTTGTGTTAAATGAAGTTAAAACTTCATTTCATGTTTGTGTTGTTATAGTGATCATTTTAAGCCAAACACTTGTTCCGATTGTGTGTGTGTATGGTGACTTTGATTATTAGAAATGTGGGACGGAATTAGTTGTATCTTAATATTTGGTAGACACAATCTTTTAAAAAAGTAATTCTGAACCTTTTCAGCCTAGGGTCCTTTTCCACTGTTCAAAAATTATTGAGAATTCCAAAGAACGTCTGCTTAAGTGGGTTATATCTGTTGATATTTACAATCTTAGAAATTAAAACATTTAAAACACAAGGATACACAATCTCATGTTGTTAGCCATTAGAGCTGTGATCCACTGATCATGCGAGTTGCGATGCTATCACACATTTTATCTTTAGAAAACTTTATTGTACACTTAATAAGAAAATGAGAGTGAAAATGGCAACTAGCATTTAGTACAATTGTGAAGATCGTTTTCACCTCTTGGATTTTGTGAATCGATGGATCTTTGGACTCTGGGGATTCTCAGATGACATGGGAGAACTAATTTAAACCATGTACAGGGTTCATGGATGCAAAATGATAAAGGGGCCCTTGTGATGAAATGGGCATTAAAGTTTCATTTCTGCATTTCTTCCTTTTTTGTTTCCCTTGTCTTAAAGAGGTTTAAATCAGACCAATCTTGTTTATAAAGGGACAATAGTTTTGTTATATATTCATTTTCTGTTTCATGGCGCTGTAGTTTTTGGATCTCAGTGTGGACTGAGACTTATTTTGTTTTTACATGGAAAGGATTATATTACCCAAGTCTCTGATTTCTCATATAAATATGATATTTGTCCAAAAATTAAATTCTGAGGATGTTGGTGCATTGAGGAGAGACCATCTCATTATTATTAAAGTAGTACCATTCATCACAAGTTTTTTAAAACTCATGTCTTTAGAACACAAAATGCATATTTAAACATAAAATAAATGATTAGACATCAGTTTTGTTACTAAAAACATTCAGACCTTGAAGACTCTTTATTATTAATGGACAGAGCTTTCATGGAATATAGAATATGTAATAGAGCTTGGTGAGTGAATTAAACTGTGTAATACTAGAGAATAAAAAAGAGAAAATGAGAGAGTTAAATTCATCTGTGTGAATGCCAAGTACAGGACACGTAAAATATAATTAGCTACGAATGAGTAGTAAGTAGTGCATCTGGGAGAGGAGCAGGACTTGTGGCTGTTTCTCCAACAAAAGAATTTGTACAATTTTGTTAAGTTTGTATTGTTATTTACATTCTAATAAAGGAAACTTTGTTTTCAGATTTTTCTGATTGTGATTCTAGTTTGTCCCTCAGTAATGAGACTTGTCAAAGAACTGGGGATTTGAAAGTTGATAATAAATGCCCATTTGTATCACAACCAATGATCAAAAATGAGTCAGCATCCACAGAATTTGGACAGATGACCTTAATAGATAAAATATTAATATTGGAGCTGTGTTTCAGTTAGAGAATTCTGTGCTCCATGGCCTGTGTGAATCACTGCTACTAGAAAACAGAGAGAGCAAAAAAGGTAAAGAATCAGAGAGAGTTCAGTGTCCTCATGATTTCACCATAGTTCTGATTTTTCAAAAATAATTTTGTGGTAAGATTTACTTTGTGTTTACTCCTTTCATGCAACCTGCCACCAAACAGAGCATCTTTCAGCAAGACATTTTTGCATTCTTCCTCTAACCAAAGCCACATATAAATAAGAAAGAGAATTAGGAGAAAATAATTTCTTTTAGGCTCGTGTTCAGCTTTCACTTGAGTGTGGGTAGCGGGATTAGATTTAGAATTTGGGGACCAGTTGGGAAAACTAGGTAGAGATGTAAAGATTGTTTACTCACAACATAGTTTCTTAGCTTTATTTTTATAGCTCTAAATTCATAAGTATTGGTCACACTATATTCACTGTAACAAACAAAAGCACCTTCCCAAACAGAATATTAAAATATTTCCTATATTCTCTTTGACTTTATTTTGGAGTTGACTTTCCCAGCAGTAATTGGAATCATTGAGAATTTGCTACATAGTGTCCTCTTCTCAGCTATGTAGGCATAGTCCATCTCCTTGTTTGATTATTTTTATTTTACTTTTTTAGAGAGTGTCAGAAAGTAAGGAGGGAGGGGTGGGCAGAAGGAGAAAGAGAATCCCAAGCAGGACCCACACTCAGCACGGAGCCCACTGCAGGACTCAGTCTCTCACAACCCTGAGATCATGACCCAAGCTGAAATCAAGAGTTGGATACTTACCTGGCTGAACAACCCAGGTGCTGTTTCATTATTTTAAATGAGTAAAGAGTTCCTAAGGAATATTGGTTTTAAGTATCAAATATCATTTAAAAAGAATATATGGAAAGTCAGTTCTAATTCTACTAAGATGTTCAGTTGATTAACCACATCTAACATGTGTTCTACTTAATGTATCAGTTAATCCAGTGTCCTTTATCAGTCATATGATCACGTCTGTACTAACATATCATATAATATTTTTTCACTCCTGTAGTTTTGTTGTTTTCTTTCTTCTAGAATTAACTCATTTTCTAAAGATTTTCAGTTATCTCCAGGAGTAGTGAGTATAGGCTGTAAATCCAAATTTATTGATCTATGCAAGTGACTTGTTTGCTGTTACTTCTTTGTGAGCTTGGTAGATCCAAGAAACAGGACTTTAAAAAGAAAACACCTGTAGGCTCCTGTACCACAGGAAAATGTAAAACAAAACCAGTTACAAAGTACATGCAAGCAACATAAAACAGTTCATGTAAAATTATATCTCTTTTCCCTTGATGCCAGCATTGTTGTTGATTCACTTAATACAGATTTATTCTGTCCTGAGCCCTGATGATTTTATATTCTGAGTATTTCTGGAACCATTCAGTCAGTTGAGGTGTGTATCATCTTTGTTTTGCATTACTACCTTCTAATTCATCTCCTGTCTTTGATCACAGTGCCCCTCACACTCATCCCTCCCCACAGTATGTAGAGTGATCTGTCTCAAATGCATATACGACCGTGAACCACTGTTGAAAACATATTTATGTCCAGGCATCTTAAAATTACATACAAAGCTTTCATAATCTTGACTTCTGCCTAAGTCTTCATCTTTAGCCCTTTATACCGTCCGCCCTTATCTCTGGTATCCTGAACTGCTAGTGATGTCTTCCTCTGTGATCTCTCTATTTTAGACAAATATTTACCCTGTTGTGTGCTTCTCTCCCTTGTCTTACTACAGCCTTGCATGCTCTCCCCATTTTCTGCCCTTTAATCCCTTTGAATCTGTCTGACGTCACTGTTGCAGTCTCAGTTTAGGCATTATGTCTAGGAAAGCTATTCCTGACACCTTACATCTATATGCTTCTTTAAACCCGGTCCCCTATCTATCACTTAGTGGGAACTCAGTGAGTAGTACTAAGTGACATAAAGACTGTTTACTTTTATAAGTACTAAGTAACATAAAGACTGAAAGATGATTTAAGAGATTGTCCCCTACAGGGATGCCTGAGCGGTTCATTCGGTTGAGTGTCCAGCTCTTGATTTCAGTTCCGATCTTATCTCAGACTTGTGAGATGGAGCCCCGGGTGGAGCTCAGCACTGGGGGTGGAGCCCGCTCAAGATTCTCTCTCTCTCTCTCTCTCTCTCTCTCTTGTCGAGATTGTCCCCTACAGTGTAGGAGCAAAAGAACTAGATACATAAAGAAGTAGTTTACAGTTCAGGTGGTGAAGGTGCACTAGAAAAAGCTGTAAGGTATTAAGGTAACCCCAAAGAAAGAGATACATTTTTATCTGAGAAAGGATAGCCATAATCAAGGATGACTTTACACAGCAGTCTGAGTCCTAAAAGATGCAAGGAAATTTGTGAAGTAGTAGAGGAAAATAATTTCAGAAACCTTTACTTACTGGGCACATACACCCACAGGATGTATGTCCAGTGTATCCAAGAGGATATACACTGATACAGACATGAAAAGTACTAATAATTTTGGAAATGATGAATAACGTTGTGTTGAAGCTTAAGGTGTTGTTTAAGAGGTACTGTTACAAAGTAGAGAATAATCTCTTGTGATTTTATATGTTTCTACTGAATTTTAAACTTTTGTTTTGTTTCTGATTGTTTTGTTCATGGATGTTAGTGGATGAATTTGTGAATGAATCTTGGAGATGTTTGTGTGCCTTTACCCTGGTGACGTTTAGTATTTCTCAAATGGTTTGTTGAAATTTTAGATAATTAGAAGTATTTCTTAAATATTCAGCTAAAGATGAATTTAAACTCTTCAGTGATAAATGATGTTTTCTATTTTTATAGAGGTAATAGCTTTTATCTAACCTTTCTAAGTAGTCCATTTTAACTAAATATATAGATTTTTCGTCAGAACCAGACTTAGAAGTGGCATCAGAGCAAAAGCAAGAGCAAGAAAGACCTGATAAAAGTGAAAATAACCACCCCCAGGTATGTAAAACTTTAAATTTCTGATTTCATATTGTTTTCCCTGCTTTTCTAATACTACATGGTTCAAGTGAAACTCTTTGAGTGGATATATTGAAATCAATAGAGTATAATTTAATATTTAGTTTTTATAAAATTTTACGAGTTACAAAACTTAAAATGTTGTAATTTTTAGTAACCTAAGTTTAGCTAAACTTCATCCTTGGAATTTAGGCAAAAAAAATTCTTTTGAGACCAAAATAATTCTAAATATTCTTTGCTTCTTCCATTTTTGTAACTTCTTTACATGATAAAGAAGGTAGCATCAAATATTGAGTCATGTTTAAGCAGTTGAAATTATGAGCAGTATAACAATGATGACTACTGACTTAGACTCATGTACAAGGAGGGATTATTCTCAGTGGTTCAAAGTGTCCAGTTCTCTATTTCCAGTTACAAATGCCAAGATTAAAGATGTATTGTGCTTTGTGATCTCTGTGTAGTTGACTTGAGAGAATGGGGTCATGAAATCAGCACGATCGCCTATTGTAGAATCACACCTTCCAGGATGGGACCTTTGTAGTTGGATTATAAACAATAACTCTTTCAGTTATTTCAGCACAGGAAATCCATATTATTAATATTTTTCTTATGCGCTCTCAGTGGACATTACAATATATTAGAGCTGGATACAAGCAGATAATCTATAGCGATGTCTAACACTATCATAGTATATAATTTAAATTAAAATATAGGAATTTATTTTTCTTTGATTGATGTTAATTGATATTTGCCCCCCAAAAGTGTAGTTTGCCTATTATCTAGGTTTCAAACTTGTAAAAACTCCTGAAATGGGGCTCACTGTTTAAGATACAAGGGAATAAAGTGTTTTTAGGTTTGTAACATTAAAAATCATCTGATTCATTTTTTGGTAGATGTAACTGTATTGAGTTGTTTAGTTAAGAAAAACCTGACAAAATATAAGTGAATGGATTTATGCTTTTCTTCTGTCCTCACTTCTTAGTTAATAATCCAGTGACTTAGGAACAGCTAATAACTAAATTTTAATTATTTTCTATTTTTCTTTGCCCGTATTTGATTACCTAAGGATAAAGTTATTTTACAAACATGTATCCTGGCTGAAAAGACATCTGAAAGCCAAATGAAGCAAGTTAACATTCCACTTGTGCAACTGCAAAATATGGCTCGAGAACCAGAAATGAATATGGAATGTGATAGACAGAGTGATAGATCTGTACATTCAGAACATCGTCGTGTGCACGAGGAGTATGAGGAGATACAGATGAAACAAGGCAAATTAGATTGGAAAAATGTGAAACGCATGAGCAGAGAGTTAAAGCAGAAGATTGGTAAAACTTGTAAAAAGTACGGAATTATTACTCATCCTAAGTTAGAACGACTACGTGGTAATTCTAAAGAAGCAGACTTCAAGGAAATGCCTCCTAATGTGACAAAAGTTACACTTGATCGTGAGGAAAAAGATGAATTTGGAGTGTCTGTCTCTGTAGTACCTCAGGCCTTTCCTGAACAAAAAGAGCCTAGTCTCGACAATGCTATTCTCTCTCATTCATACTCTGGGTCCCTGGACTATGCTTGCCAGTCATCTTCTAAGCTTTCTTCCCATGAAAATGATAACAAACCAGGTGAGCATGTTTTTAACAAAAATGAGAGTCTTGATAGCGATCCAGAAAATAAAGTAAGGAACCCACTAGTTACATCTGAAGTGAAAGAAGACCAAGAGTTTGACATGCAGATGGCCAAAAGTTTGAACCAAAATACCACCAATAGCAAATTAGACACTGGATATATCCCTCCGTATAGTGACCCAGAAAGCCTTTTGGATTTGCGGCCTGCCCACTCCAATGTGGCGAAACGTATGATTCAGAAGAAAAGGCATGATACTTCTGCTATTACAAACACTTACAAGAAAACAAAACCAATACCAGACTCTTTCCAGAAGCCATTATATGCAGATAATGACAGTACTGATAACTATAAAAGTACGGAACCTGCATTAGAAAATGTGAGTTCTTCACCACGTCCTTTCAGAACATCAAAAGTATATCAAAAAGAAGAATTACAGCAAGATATGCAAAATCTGCAAAGGTTTAAGAATGAGAAAGGCATGTTACAAGAAAAACTGGCTTTGGAAAAAGAGAAAGTTGAACTTCAAGAAGAGGTAGGGAGATTCACTTTGCTGCTGCTCTTTTGATTTTTTTTGTCTTTGTCAATTATCTGAGCCATTTTGATTTTCCACTTAAGAAAAAAGCTCATGTATAAAATGGGGTCATCTCAATATACAATTGTGTTCGGAAATAGATTATTTCTGCTATCTAAATGATAGGAATGCAGGAAAACCTAAGATTTGTGTTCCTTAAGTTTCTTTCAGTTTCGCAAGTGGCGTGTGAACTGGAAAGCTCTTTTCGCTATGCACCCTGTGACCTCATGAACCAGAATAACCGTAGAGAAAATTGCTTTAAAATGCGATTATCTTGGGGTGCCTGGGGGGCACGGTCAGTTGAGAGTCCTAGTCTTGTTTTTGGCTTGGGTTGTAATGTCAGGGTTGTGAAGAGGAGCCCCACGTCAGGCTCTGTGCTCAGCATGGAGTCTGCTTGAGTTTCTCTCTCTCGCTGTGCCTCTCTCATGCTATCAGTCTTGTTCTCTAAAATACATAGATGTTTAAAAAATGTATCATAATATCTAAGATTTTTATCTATTGGCTTAAATATAAGTTGCACTTCCATAAACAATAAAATGGAAAAGAAGTTGGGATGCCTGGGTGGGTGGCTCACCTGTTGAGTGTCTGCCTTTGGCTCAGGGTATGATCCCGTGATCTGGGATTGAGTCCCACATCAGGTTCCCTGCATGGAGCCTGCTTCCCCCTCTGCCTGTGTCTCTGATTCTCTGTGTGTGTGTCCCTGATGAATAAATAAATAACGTCTTTAAAATAAATGAATACATAAAATGGAAAAGAAGCAATAACTAAGGGAAGGGATATAAACAAACATTTCATCTAAACCAATCTATTTATTGCTTCTGTTTATTGCTTCAGTATGTGTAGTCTTCTCTGCTTTCCTCAAACTCTTGGAACTTCAAATTCCAACGCGACCACTTTTTGAGATATTTTTAAGAACAAATATTTGCATTATCACCAGTTTTTTTCTCCCATGTTTTAAAAACAGACTCCTTTTTTCTTTTAGGATTTATTTATTTATTTATTTATTTACTTACTTACTTACTTATTTATTTACTTATTTATTTGAGTGTGTGAGCAGGGTGAAGGGTAGAGGGAGAGAGAAAGGGAGAGAAGCAAACTCCCCAGTGAGCGTGGAGCCTGAAGCGGGGCTCAATCCCATGATCATGACCTGAACTTCAATCAAGAGTTGAGGCCCAACTAACTGTGCCACTCAGGCATCTCCTCCACGTTAAAAAAAAAAAAAAATTTTTTTTTTTAGATTTTATTTCACACTGAGAGAGAGAAAACGAACAGGGGAGCAGCTGTAGGAGGGAAAGGGAGAAGCACGCTCCCGGCAGAGCAGGAAGCCTGATGCACGGGTCTTGATCCCAGATCCCGGGGATCATGACCTGAGCCAAAGGCAGATGTTTAACTGACCGAGCCACCCAGGTGCCCACATGTGTGTGTG
This sequence comes from Vulpes vulpes, assembly GCF_048418805.1. Lineage (NCBI taxonomy): Eukaryota > Metazoa > Chordata > Mammalia > Carnivora > Canidae > Vulpes > Vulpes vulpes. Next base: position 102,792,036 of record NC_132781.1, on the reverse strand, counting down.
CGTGTGTGTGTGTGTGTGTGTGTGTGTGTATACACATATATGTGTTTGTTTAATCACCATTCTCAGATGTTTTTGTTGAGTCAAATCTTTACATCTTGTTTAATAAAATATGATATATTTTGGCACGTACGACTTTTATCATGTAGGTAGCATAGATTTTCAGCAAACCTTCAGTATTTGACTCTAAGGGAGAAAACTGATGTTTGAGGTGAAAAATAAACAAAATCTAGAGATGTCCTCCTTTAAAATAAAAATTAGCTAAGCGCCTCATCCCCAATTAAGGTATTAAATTACTGTGCCAAAGTCACACTTTTAGCATAGCTGATTAATAAACTTGTTGGGTCATTTATTTGATTTAGCATTAAGGAATTGTATCATCTCTTTGATGCTAGGTAATGCCACTTTAGGAACTTTGGACAAATCATGTAACCTTTTTTGGTTTTATTCCCATTATCAATAGAAAATGGGATTAAAGTTGATAATTACTTTTATACCCTCTAGCTATAAAATGTTGTGGTTATGGAATGTGAAATTTGGGGAGCATTACTCATTTCCCAAAATTCTACACTAATCTCAGTTTTGCTCTGCTCCTTTTATGTTGTGGTGAACTTTGGTTCACATATTTTAATGAACACTGTGACTTTTTTGATAGCCCTGGGATCCAAATGAAAAAAGAATTATAAAAGGCAGTTGGGGAAAGAATAGTTCAGTGCAGAAATGGAAAGCTTCCTCTTTGTTCCTGGAGCATCACAATGTCACATCCTTTAAATCTGTCAGTGTAAGCAAAATCCAGATGGTAAAGACGAGAGGACAGATTTTTGTGTCTTTTTATTCCTTTGTATCTGCTGGTCAGATGGGGTGAAGTTGGGAATGTTAGGTGGATATGAACACAAAATTAAGAAAGTCCTTTTTGGAATTCTGGAAAATTATGTTGTTCTATTCCAACAGAAATGAAGCAGAATTTCCAAAAATTGCAATTACATGTAATGATAAAGTTAAGCGCAAGATAGTTTTATTGATTAAAATTATAAACTAAGAGTCAAATGATACAATTAATGAAAAAAGTTCTTTTTAGTGAATAAAGTTGTAACAGTATCAAATTTCCATTCAAGACTGGAAAAGAAAGGAAGCAGCACGAGAGTAGTAAAATGGAAGGAGCAGAAAACATATATGCTGCTGCTGCTGCTGCTGCTGCTGCTGTTCCTGTTCCTGTTCCTGCTGCTGGACTAATTCAACAAAGAAAGAGTGGAAAAACTGATTACCACCTGTTTCCTACTACGCAGAATGAAGATTCTGATAGGTAAGCCTATAGCAATATTTAAACAATAGATAATTATTATTTTTCTATAAAACAAATTGTTTGGAGCTAATGTTCATGATTAACACATTTTATATTTTTAGTAGAGATATTCCACCCAGGGTGCTAAACAGAAAAAGGCAAAGACTGGTAAGGTATCAATTTTTTTTTTGCAGGCATAGTGATAAATATTTAATTAAAAAAAATAACCTAGGTTAGCAAATGTGAGGCAAAAGTCATTCTCATACACTTGTTAGGTGAAAATTGTCAAATCCGTTGCACCTGAGTGGCTCAGTGGTTGAACGTCTGCCTTTGGCTCAGGTTGTGATCTCAGGATCCTGGGATCAAGTCCTGCATCAGGCTTCCCATGAGGAGCCTGCTTCTCCGTCTGCCCATGTCTCTGCCTCACTCTGTGTCTCTCCTGAATGAATAAATAAAAATCTTTAAAAGAGAGAGAGAGAAAGAAAATTGACAAATCCTTTCTGAAGAGTGATGTAGCAGTGCATTTGAAATTTCACATATGCTGTCCCTATATTCCAACGGCTTCATTGCCAGGAGTAGATCCTATAGGAAAACATGACTTGTGTGAACACTTAGACACACATATTATAAGAACATTTATTATATATTATTATATATATACAATATGACAGATATATTAAGAATACTTACATAAACATGTTACATATATATGTTCAGATTATCTATCAAAAACTTGGAGGGAGTCTAACTCTCCATCCCTAAGGAAGTAAGTTTTCACACCTATAAAATGATGCAGCGTGTAACTATCTGAGAAAATGAATTTAGGTCTGCAGGGTTTTGATTGTTTAACAAAGTATATATATATATATATATATATATATATATATATATATATTTAAATTTTATTTTTATTTATTCATGAGAGACACACAGAGAGATAGAGAGAGAGAGAGGCAGAGACACAGGCAGAGGGAGAGGGAGAAGCAGGCTCCATGCAGGGAGCCTGATGTGGGACTCGATCCCGGGACTCCAGGATCACACCCTGGGCTGGAGGCAGGTGCTAAACCGCTGAGCCACCCAGGGATCCCCCAAAGTATATTTAAAGTGTTTGGTTTGATGTCTTACAGAAACTTTAGAATACTTTTAATATCTGCTGAGTTGCAAAAGGAAGTTACCTGCTACACTGGCACTCTACCTTACAGTGCTCAAATGTTGGACTCTCAAATTGATCTGAATATTATTACGAAGAGATTTCACATGGCAACTTGTCCCATATTCTGTATAAACATTTGATCCCTATGCTATAAACCAAGAGGTTGTTAATGCAGTGAATCTTCTTTTTCATGCACTTTGCATACAGGCTAATATTTTTCCTTCAAAAATGTTTTTAAGATTATTTATTTGAGAGAGAGAGAGAGAGTGTGTGTGAATGCAGGGAGCGGCAGAGGCAGAGGGAGAAGCGGGGAGCCTGAAGTGGGGCTGATCCCAGGACTCCAGGGTTATGACCTGAGCCAAAAGCAGACGCTTTACCGACTGAGCCAACCAAGTGCCCCTTATTCTTCCTTTTTAAAGAGCATATATTTCAACATGCACCACATCAAATTTTTCAATAGTGACTTCATATTATATAATCTTCAAAAATTCACTTTCCATTAATTCTAAACACAGTGGATCTATTCAAACATAAGTCAGATTATGTCCTCCTCTGCTCAAAACCTAATGGCCTCCCATTCACTCAAGTTCTTTCTAATACCTACAAGGCCTTATGTGACTTGTTCATCTCGGGTCCCTCCCTATCCTTTCCTCCTTCTGTCTCTCTGATTTGAACTATTTTCTATCCCTTTCCTTCTGTTCAGCCACACTTGAATTTCTCACTATTCTTACCCCCCACCCTCATTATAAACACTTCAGGCATACCTCTGTACTTGCTATAAACTCTCTGTGCAGTGCTTTTCTCTCAGGTATCCTCATGGCTTACTCCTCGCTCCCTCTTTTTCTTCCTGGTTTTTGCTTCAAGGTCATTTTCTCAGCAAGGCCCTTCTTGGTTTATCCTGACTAGTATTTCGACCACTCCTTTTGCTACAACATGTCGAAATTTGATTTCTCTGCTTTAGTTTTTCTCCTCTCATACTGTGTAGTTTGCCTAGGTAGTTTATTGTTACTATGTTTACTTTCCTCGTGAGTAGGGTTTTTTTCTGTTCATGGCCGTGTCCTCAGTGCTTAGAGAACATTCTAGCATATATAGTGCTATGCAATAAATGTTTGTTGAGTGAATGGAGTTTAACTAAACCGTGTGTATTGTTTTTAACATAATACCAATTCTCAAACAGAAAAAATGGTTGGCATGGGTCCATTCTGACGATTTAACCTGTCCGTTATCTGCATTTTGTGGATTATTTGGGCCTTATATTGTGGTTACTTGCTACTTATTCTTTTACTGGTATTTATGTTAGTTTTAATTATAGTAGAATGGAACAAAGGAAGAGCAAACTTCATTTATGTTTCATTAAGGAAAATGAAATGTGGTGGTAAATTATTATAGGACTTTAAACATTTTTGCCAGGGGATATGAGCCCTCAATATCTGAAATATAAAGGTGAAGTTGAAATTTACTGCTGACTAATAAGAGGGAGCTATGCTGGCCACTTACAGTCTTTTCTGACAGAGTAGTCTTCACTTTCTATATACAGTTTCAGGAAAAGTGGAGTTTAAGACTTGGGAGACTTTCAGAGAATTAAGTGATTTGTCATCATCTGAAGCACCATGGTAATTTGGGTAAGACTGTTGTTGATTGGTTGGCACTCAAGGCATGCGTATTGGAGTGATTTTGTCCCACACTGGCTATACCTCAGGAGGGAGAAGCTGACATTGGTTGGCTGGTGAGTGAGGACAGATGGCATTGATCATTACAAACATTTAAAACTGGTTCTGATGGGTTCTCGTTACCATGGCTGCATGTTAGCATTCCCCCACCAACATAACTTTGAGGTGTCTTTAACCAGTTGTTTTCTATTTAAAAGTTACTTCTATCAACTGTTTTCAAAATGAAAGCTATTTCATATCCATAATTACAGATTTACTTCTGAAATTTGGGTCAAGAAGAATTGTTTAATACTTGCTTTCAGGAAGATCCATCTTTTTTGGATGTTATTTAACTAGAAGAGTTAGCTGTATGGCAGTTTTATTTATTTATTTATTTTTTATTTTTTAATTAATTTTTATTGGTGTTCAATTTACCAACATACAGAAAAACACCCACTGCTCATCCCGTCAAGTGTCCGCCTCAGTGCCCGTCACCCATTCCCCTCCAACACCCCCCCTCCTCCCCTTCCACCACCCCTAGTTCATTTCACAGAGTTAGGAGTCTTTATGTTCTGTCTCCCTTCCTGATATTTCCCAACATTTCTTTTCCCTTCCTTTATATTCCCTTTCACTATTATTTATATTCCCCAAATGAAGAAACAAACAATCCAATCATGAAATGGGCAAAAGACATGAAGAGAAATCTCACAGAGGAAGACATGGACATGGCCAACATGCACATGAGAAAATGCTCTGCATCACTTGCCATCAGGGAAATACAAATCAAAACCACAATGAGATACCACCTCACACCAGTGAGAATGGGGAAAATTAACAAGGCAGGAAACCACAAATGTTGGAGAGGATGCGGAGAAAAGGGAACCCTCTTACACTGTTGGTGGGAATGTGAACTGGTGCAGCCACTCTGGAAAACTGTGTATGGCAGTTTTAAAACAGTAATTGCTGGTTTTGTTTTTGTTTTCAGTGCCCTAAAGTTACTCAATTGATAATCTCCTATGGGAAAATTCAGTCTTTTTGTAAATTTACATAGCTATATGCTCATAATATTTTCTTGCATGCATTTAGTCCATGAAAAAAAAATATAATTTTCTGTTGGTAAATCTAGCTTTTTGTATTAGGATTAGATACTAAGCTAAAAGTATGCACAAGTTACCAAAACTAATTCTTTTTCTTTGTCCCTTTAAAATTATTTTTAAAAATATATTCATTTGAGAGAGAGAGAGAGAGAGAGAGAGAAAGAAAGAAAGAAAGAAAGAAAGAAAGAAAGAAAGAAAAGGAAGGAAGGAAGGAAGGAAGAGCAAGTGGGGAGAGAGAGAAAGAGATGGAGAGAGGATCTCAAGCAGACCTGGGGGTGATTCCACGACCTTCAGATCATGACCTGAGCCAAAACCAAATCAGACACTTAAACTAAGCCCTTGCAGCTGTTCATTAAACTTCTTTTTTGTTGTTGTTTATGTAGTGTATTCCTCATTTTATTGAATTAACTGTTTTTTAAAGATTTTATTCATTTATTTTAGCGAGAGAAAGAGTATGTGAGCTAGGGGGGAGTAGCAGAGGGAGAGGGACACTGTGCTGAGTGTAAGCCTGATGCAGGGCTCAATCTCCTGACCCTGAGATCATAGCCTGAGATGAAATCAAGCGTCAGACATTTAATTGCCTGACCCACCCATGCACTCCTGAGTTGGCTTTTTGTGTTTTCTGGTAGCTCCTTGAATTTCCTTAAGACTGAGATTTTGAAATCTTTCTTGGATAAATTACAGATCTTCACATGTCTGAGATTGATTACAGGAAGATTATTGTAATCCTTTGTTGGTGTCATATTTCCTTGATTTTGTCATATCCTTTTGCATTGCTGTCTTTGCCTTTGAAGTAGCAGTCACCTCCTCCAGTCTTTAATGACTACCGCTCCCATGTGTCCAAACCTGATTGTTTTGCTCTGGTGGTGTCCTAGAACTTCTCTGCAGGAAAGCTGGTTTTCCACGTAGACTCTCTACCCCCATGGGTGATTATCTAAGTGTTTTCCAGGGGCTCCCAGATGGTGGCTGTGAGGGTGAGGGTGGTGCCAATTTATGGGCTTTTGCTGGATCCATAGCTGGGAGTGTAGTGCGTATGCCTGTTACCCGATGCATGGGCAGATGAGACTTATCCGCCGTGCCTTGGTGAATGGCACTTGATTCCACAGGTCCTACACAGGCAGTTTTGTCCCCACAAATGACATTGTATCATAATTGTATATGTGTATTTCCTTGCATATGGTTGCACTTCATAACTGTTCTATGAATTAATAAATGAATTCAGATGGGTAACAGATGTTTACCAAAAAAATTTTTTATTCCTTACCAGTAAAATTATTAGAAAATATTGGCTTTCTAATGGATATTTTAACTGGATTTTTGTTTTAAGTAATGATCCTGGTTTGTCTATCATGGAAATAAAGAAAGATACAAATGTAAAGTGGGCATCAAAAGCATCTGTGATTAAACCAGGCTTTGAGGAGTCCGATTCCCTAACTGGTAGTCTACTACGAGTGAGTAATGACAACAGTCTACGTGAAATGGATCAGGATGAAAGAAGGTAAAATCCCATAAATTCTTTATTTCCCTCTGAAGGAATGTTAACTATGATTATTATGTAAGTAAAACACTGTAATATACAGCCTGTCATTACAGGCTGAGGGAAGAAATACTCAAGTATATCAAAAACACCACTTGAAAGGTTAGGATGAGGAGGAGTGACTTTTTTTTAAGATTTCATTTATTTATTTGTGAGAGACACAGAGAGCGAGGCAGAGACATGGGCAGAGGGAGAAGCAGGTTCCCTCTGGGGAGCCTAAAGCAGAACTCGATCCCAGGACCCCCAGATCAGGATATGAGTTTTGTGGTAAGAGATTGTTTATTTAGAATCGGTTCCACCATGCAGTATTCTCATATAATTGAATATCAGGGATCCCTGGGTGGCGCAGCGGTTTAGTGCCTGCCTTTGGCCCAGGGTGTGATCCTGGAGACCCGGGATCGAATCCCACGTCGGGCTCCCGGTGCATGGAGCCTGCTTCTCCCTCTGCCTGTGTCTCTGCCTCTCTTTCTCTCTGTGTGACTATCATAAATGAATAAAAATTAAAAAATAAATAAATAAATAAAAATAAATGAATTCAGATGGGTAACAGATGTTTACCAAAAAAATTTTTAATCCTTACCAGTAAAATTATTACAAAATATTGGCTTTCTAATGGATATTTTAACTGGATTTTTGTTTTAAGTAATGATCCTGGTTTGTCTGTCATGGAAATAAAGAAAGATACAAATGTTAAGTGGGCATCAAAAGCATCTGTGATTACACCAGGCTTTGAGGAGGCCGATTCCCTAACTGGTAGTCTACTACGAGTGAGTAATGACAACAGTCTACGTGAAATGGATCAGGATGAAAGAAGGTAAAAATCCCATAAATTCTTTATTTCCCTCTGAAGGAATGTTAACTATGATTATTATGTAAGTAAAACACTGTAATATACAGCCTGTCGTTACAGGCTGAGGGAAGAAATACTCAAGTATATCAAAAACACCACTTGAAAGGTTAGGATGAGGAGGAGTGACTTTTTTTTTAAGATTTCATTTATTTATTTGTGAGAGACACAGAGAGCGAGGCAGAGACATGGGCAGAGGGAGAAGCAGGTTCCCTCTGGGGAGCCCAAAGCAGAACTCGATCCCAGGACCCCCAGATCAGGATATGAGTTTTGTGGTAAGAGATTGTTTATTTAGAATCGGTTCCACTGTGCAGTATTCTCATATAATTGAATATTCAGATACTATCCTTCATCGATTGAATATATATATATATATATATATATATATATATATATATATATAATAGTAAATTTAGAGACACATAGGCGATTCTGAATAGAACTAATCATTTCTTGATAGGTTTTAAGGTATTCAGTACCTTTGACAGTATCATGATTAGCTATGATTTTGTGAGGGGCTTTGGAGTATCTGATTATATTAAGTTAATATTTGTTTAGGTTCTGGGGGAAAGGGGAATGGTTTTGTTTATTTACAATATGTTTATTTACAATCAAAAACTATTCATCTATCATAGATTTTTACTTTTGGATTATAAAGTTCTAAATTACAGGAGCCACGGTTACTGTACCAGCAGCGTCATTGACACATATTGTGTGCTTCATGAGTCATTGTTGAATCCATGAATAAACATTTGAATGAGTAAAGGAATGCCCATTAATGAACTTCTTTAGAAGAATTAAATATTTAGTTTATTGAAAGTAGATTTTCAATACAGCTTAGGTTTGAAGTGTTTTAATTAAAAAATGTGTGTGGGATCCCGGGGTCGCACAGCAGTTGAGTGTCTTGCCTTGGGCTCAGGGCGTGATCCTGGGGTCCCACACCAGGCTTCTTGTGGGGGAGCCTGTTTCTCCCTCTGCCTATGTCTTTGCCTATGTCTCTGCCTGTCTCTCTCTGCGTGTCTCTCTAGTGAATGGATAAATAAATAAAATCTTTTAAAAAAATAAAAATTAAAAATGTATGTAAGATTCAGAAATTATTTGTAGAATAGTTATAGCTAGAAATGGAATAATACTATAGATTCAATTGCTATCACATTACTTAGAAATACTTAACTTACTTTTACCACATATTTTAAAACACATGTTTGGACGGGACATTTCCTGGACTTGAGTTCTGGGTGGTCTGCTCCTACCAGCTGTATGGGCTTGGGGAAGTTCCTTGGAATATCTGTGCCTCATTTGCTTCCTGTGAAAAGATACCCAGTATAATTGCCTACTTCATACGGTTTGTGTAAGGCCTAAAAACCCTTTAAGATATGTAAACTGTCCCAAATAATGCATAGTAGTTGCACAGTAAAACTTCAAAACACTAATATCACGATTATTTCAAAAGGGCTTGTGTCATTAAAAAAACTTAGTTTGCACTTTCCAAATTGATTTAGTGAAAACTTGTTTTTATTGAAAATGACAACAAAAAATGTGGTATATTTACCCCTATCAAATAATGTAAGTAACATTAGGATTTTCCTTTACTTTTGCAATTTTGATCTAAATTTAATACTTTGTTAATATTGCTATTAATATTGCTTAGATATGCTTTAAATATTCTTTGTATTTTAAGTATTTAATATTTTCCTGAAAAGAATCCTTCCTCTTTTTAAATTTTTTTTAAATTTATTTATGATAGTCTCACACAGAGAGAGAGAGAGAAGCAGAGACACAGGCAGAGGGAGAAGCAGGCTCCATGCACCGGGAGCCTGACGTGGGATTCGATCCCGGGTCTCCAGGATCGTGCCCTGGGCCAAAGGCAGGCGCCAAGCCGCTGCGCCACCCAGGGATCCCCTCTTTTGAGACCTGCAAAGAAAACATCTAAGGAAAAGAACAAGGTAGACAAACAAACAAAATATATAATTCTATTTCATTTATGATACATTTTTATTATATTATTCTATTTCATTCATGGTATATTTTTATTATATTATTTTGATATTTCATATTTATCAGAAATATTCCATGGTAAAAAAATTACTTTATGAAACGCATAGTGAAAAAATGAAAATTTTCCTTTGTTGTATAGACATCTGCTGTGAAAAAATTATTCAGAAACACCAATTATTGATAAAGGTCTTTTTGATAAAAATCAGTTCTTTTAAAAAGTACCTATGTTTTTGCTTTTATAAAAAGATGGATATTTATCATCTTTCTACACTTAGTATATTTTATAAATATTTGGATGACATTTTGAAATAGTATTATTTATTTGTAGGTCAAGAAGCAAGTGAAGTCTGTGGAGCATCTTGATGACTTAACTCAGTCATCTGAAGCAGCTTCAGAGGATTGCAAGTTGCAATACTCTGATTATAAGAGTTCCCTGTTGCTCATTGAACTTGGCATGGATTGTAAAGGTAGGGCCGTCGTATAAATTTAAAGCCTTTTTCTGTATATATGATTGTAGTAATATGTGCGCATCTCGTCTAGCGCTGCGCCACACAACACTGAGGTGTTATAGAGCTACTCATCTCAGAAATATGTTTTATATTAAAATAGAGAACTATTGAAGACTCTCATCCAAAGAACTATAATTTCCATTGTGGTTGTCCACGTGGGAATGGCACACTTGATGTGTTTGTGAACTCTGCTTCTCTTCTGTGCCTTACCATTATTTTTCTCCTAGATTACTGAGCTAACCTCAGGACTGTTTTCCCTGCCATTCCACCTCTCGGGATCTTGGTCTACACTGCAACCATACTTACTATACATTTTTAAAAGTTTACATTTCATCACGTTACCCCCTTGCTTAAAGCTTAGCTGTTACTTCTTAATGCCATGAGGTGAAAGACCATCGTCCACTAGCTTCATCTTGTATGGTTTCATATCCATCTTTCCATCCGTGTCTCAGCCACTGTCTTAGATGGTTTTTCATATAATAGAGGCTTTCTTTCTCCAACAGCTTTAGTTAGGTAAACTGCATGTGTATGAAGCATATAATTTGATAGTTTTGTCATATATATATACACATATGAAACCATAACTGTAATTTAGACAGTTAACATATCCATCACTCTTAAGTCTCCTGTCTCTTCATATTGCCTTATTATGAAACTGCCAAATTGTTTTCTAAAGTAATTGTACTATTTTCTAAACCCACCAGCAGTATGTGAGGGTTTCTAACTCCTCCATATATATTTATGAGTACTTAGTATTATCAGTTTTTTAATCGTAGCCGTGGATGGGTATGGTGTATATATATATACGCACACACACACATAAATACTTATATATGTGTATAAATATATACATTTATGGTTGTAATATACATTTCCCTAATGACTGATAATGTTGAGCTTATTTAACATCTGTGTATCTTCATTGAGCTGTCAAAATTTTTGTCATTTAAAAAGTTAGGTTTATTTCTTATTTGTTGAGTGTTGATAAATCTTTGTTTTTGTTTTTGATATCGTATTATTTTTTAAATTGGAGTTCAATTTGCCAGCAGATAGCATAACACCCAGTGCTCATCCCATCAAGTGCCCCCCCTCAGTGCCCATCACCCAGTCACCCAAACCCCTCGCCCACCTCCCTTTCCACCATGCCGTGTTTGTTTCCAAGAGTTAGGAGTCTCTCATGTTCTGTCACCCTCCCTGATATTTTCACTCATTTTCTCTCCTTTCCACTTTATTCCCTTTCACTATTTTTTATATTCCCCAAATGAATAAGACCATATAATGTTTGTCCTTCTCCGACTGACTTACTTCACGCAGCATAATACCCTGCAGTTCCATCCGTGTCGAAGTAAATGGTTGGTATTTGTTGTTTCTAATGGCTGAGTAATATTGCATCGTATACATAGGCCACATCTTCTTTATCCTTTCATCTTTCGAAGGACACCGAGGCTCTTTCCACAGTTTGGCTACTATACATTGCTGCTAGAAACATTGGGGTGCAGGTGTCCCGGTGTTTCACTGCATCTGTATCTTTCAGTAAATCCCCAGCAGTGCAACTGCTGGGTCGTAGGGTAGATCTATTTTTAAGTCTTTGAGGAATCTTCACACAGTTCTCCAGAGTGGCTGTGCCAGTTCACATTCCCACCATCAGTGCAAGAAGGTTTCCCTTTTCTCCGTATCCGCTCCAACATTTGTTGTTTCCTGTTTTGTTCATTTTCCCCATTCCCACTGGTGTGAGGTGGTATCTCATTGTGGTTGTTGTTTTTTTCCCTGATGGCCAGTGATTCGGAGCATTTCCTCATGTGCTTGTTGGCCATATCTATGTCTTCCTCTGTGAAAATTCTGTTCATGTCTTTCGCCCATTTCATGATTGGATTGTTTGTTTCATCATTAACAAATGACCTTATACATCACGAGAATATATATTGCTTTGAAATCTATTTTGCCTGGCATTAATATTGCTACTCAAGTTCAGCCTTCTTTTGTCAAGTGTGAGTGTGGTATATCCTTATTTTTGTCCTTTTCACAAATTTGTGTCTTTACATTTATTTTTTTATTTTATTTATTTTGTGTGTGTGTGTCTTTACATTTAAAGTGAATTTTTTATAGGCAGCCTATGGTTGTCACTTACATTTTTATCCATTCTGACAGTCTGCCTTTTAATTGAGGCTTTTAGACCATTTTCTTTCTTTCTTTTATTTTTTGACCATTTTCATTTACTCTGATTATTGATACAGTTGATATAAATCTCTCATCCTGTTTGCTTTCCATTTGACCTGCTTTGTTCGCATTTTCTTTGCTTTCTGCTTTCCTTTAGATTAATCAACTAATTTTTACAAGTTCCATTTATACATATATATAAACATACAGATATATGTGTATGTATGTGCTTTGTTTATTACTATAACTCTTAAGATTTGCTATTTTAGTGATTGCTTTAGCGTTTAAAGCATATGACTCAAGCATCACAGTCCACCTTCTTGTAGTGATATACCACATCATATGTAGTTTAAGAAAATTACAATAGGGAACACGTGAGTAGCTTAGTGGTTGAGCATCTACCTTTGGCTCAGGGTGTGATCCCAGGGTCCTTGTATCAAGTCCCGCATCAGGCTATCTCAGGGAACCTGCTTCTCCCTCTGCCTGTGTCTCTGCCTCTCTCTCTCTCCATGTCTCTCATGAATAAATAAATAAAATCTTTTTTTTTTTCAAATTACAAGAGTTTACTTCCATTTCTTCTCTCCTAGCCAGATCCTTTGTGGGTCTGTGGGATTATAGTTTTCATTCAGTTTAGAAAGGTTTCAGTCATGTTTTCTCTTCTTTTTAAAAGATTTTAAAGTTCTATTGATAATAAGATTTTATTCATTTATTTGAGAGAGAGAGAGCATGAGCAGGGAGAGAGGCAGAGGGAGAGGGAGAAGCAGACTCCCTACTAAGCAGGGAGCCCACCATGTGGCTTGATCCCAGGACACCAAGATCATGACCTGAGCCGAAGGCAGACACCCACTGATTGAGCCACCCAGTCGCCTGGTATAATATCTTTACGTTGAAGTCACTCAATATTTATTTCATGTATGAATGAGTTAATGTGAGCATGCTCGGTCCCTTATATGCAAAAAGTACTCATATTGTTTTATTTTACTTTTTTAAAGAACAAATTTTTGAGAGAGCATGAGCAGGAGATGGGGAGAGGAACAGAGAGGGAGGGAACGAGGGGGTAAAGAATCTTAAGCAGACTCTGTGCTGAATGCAGCAACCAATGCCAGGTTCAGTCCCACAACTGTGAGATCATGACCTCAGCCAAAACCAATAGTTGGATGCTTTACCAACTGACCCGGTCTGATGCCTCCTGCATTTTATTTCTGTCTTTGTGTTTCCTCTGGTGTAGATTCTGTTAGCGTATTGACATTCCGGGATGCAATTCTTAAATACGAAAGATCAATAGAATTAAAAAAAAAAGAGTGTGAACGACTTAAAAGAAAAATTTTAAAAGTGGAACGTAAGGTCAATGGACTAGAAAAGTTGCTACCAGAAACAAAAGAAATGAAATCTCAGTTAGAGCATCAAAAAGTGGAATGGGAACGAGAACTCTACCGTTTAAGGTATGACATCTTGGTTTTAAGGAAATATTTCAACTATTTACTTTTTTTTTTTTTTTAATAGAATCCACACTCAGCGTGGGGCTTGAACTCACAGCTATGAGATCAAGAGTCACATGCTCTGTCAACTGAGCCAGCCAGGAACCCCTTGAAATACTTACTTTTATGCTGCACATGTGTAGGAGAAGTTTTATAATTGCTAATTTGCCTTCTGGGATTTTATAGGGAAGGAAACGCCGTTAGAAATGTGAAGTATCAAAAGGCGAATAGGTAAAGAAACAGTGGTCTATGTATACAATGGAATATTCCTCAGCCATTAGAAACGACAAATACCCACCATTTGCGTCCACGTGGGTGGAACTGGAAGGTATTATGCTGAGTGAAATAAGTCCATCAGAGAAGGACAAACATTATATGGTCTCATTCATTTGGGGAATATAAAATTTAATGAAAGGGAATAAAGGGGAAAGGAGAGAAAATGAGAGGGAAATATCAGTGAGGGTGACAGAACATGAGAGACTCTGGGAAACGAACAAGGTGTAGTGGAAAGGGAGGTGAGTGGAGACTGGGGTGACTGGCTGATGGGCACTGAGCGGGGGCACTTGACGGGGTGAGCACTGGGTGATATGCTGTATGTTGGCAAATTGAACTCCAATTAAAAAAAAAAGATGTAAAGTGTGAGATTCTTTGAAACAATACAGCAAGGTTTTAACAGTGAATACTTCTAATAATTTAATGTATATTCTAAAGCATAATTTTAATGACCATGTAGAAGTCCATCATATGTAAGCCTCATTATTTAGCAAATTGAATTTTGGTTGTTTTCCATTTTCCTATATTTTAATTAATGCTATAAGGAATGTCTTTTATTTAATTCTGTTTCTACATTCTTGGTTAATTGGAATAAATTCTCTAATGTAGCATTGTGTTAACGTATAAAAATATTTAGTAGAGGTCTCTGATCCATATTTTTAAATTGTTCTCAGGAAATTTTATATTAAATGCCCCCCAACAGAGTGTGAAATGGCCAATTTTTCTCAAGACAGAAAAATTGGTTTATTCTTAACATATGCAGGGGTTAAAAAGTAAAATGGAAAATGATTAAGTTTTTCCAACATTTCTCACATATATAAAGAAAATTAATTCAAAAGTCTATGCTGCAAGCACATCTTACTCTTTATTCCTTACTTAATTAATATGGATCCTGTGGTGTTTTCAAAGGAGTTTTCAAATGATTTATAAAATACATAATGATCAACAAGGTTGACAATGTTACAGAATAAGAAACATAAAAAACATGGGCAATAGATATTAGACTCCCTAGTCTAGTGCTGGATCAGAGTCATCTGCAGGTGTGTGTTGTGTAAACGACATCTGCTGATGCTGTCTTACACTGAAGATCATTTTTAGAGGTACCTGTGATGTTTTGTGAAATAAAAATGTATTTCTAGTGAATTTATAAAGTTGTTGATAAACAACAAGTTCTCTTTTTAATTAGTAATGAAATGATTTGTCTTAATTGAAGTGTAATTATGACTCTGTGGGGAAAAATGGCAATTTTGAACTCTAACTTTATTGAATAATTTCAGAATTCCTTTGCTTACAACATCTCCCAGAGTTATTACTGACTAAAACTTACTAAGTTGCAAAATGCTTTCTCATTGCTTCTTTTAAACTATATATCTTTTTGAAGAGATTGAAGTGATAAATTAAAAAACATGAGCCCTAGAAAGGGAAAAAAAATTGAGAAAAAAAAAATTGAGAACAGAAAAATTTCCTTTGGGTAGTGAACCAACATATGTGGAACCAGATCATAAAATAAAATTTTTATTGCTAACAAGACAAATTTTAAAATGCACACATGCATTTGCAGATTGACCTTAAAACAAGAAAAAGAAAAAAGAAGAAGTGCTGAAATGTTATATATAAATATTAAAGAGCAATTAAGAAGTAGAGAAGAGCTGAGTGAAGTAAGTCAATCGGAGAAGGACAAACATTATATGTTCTCATTCATTTGGGGAATATAAATAATAGTAAAAGGGAATGTAAGGGAAGGGAGAAGAAATGTGTGGGAAATATCAGAAAGAAAGACAGAACATAAAGACTCCTAACTCTGGGAAACAAACTAGGGGTGGTGGAAGGGGAGGAGGGCGGGGGGTGGGGGTGAATGGGTGACGGGCACTGACGGGGGCACTTGACGGGATGAGCACTGGGTGTTCTTCTGTATGTTGGTAAATTGAACACCAATAAAAAATAAATTTATTATAAAAAACAAGAAGTAAAGAAGAGCAATATAGTAAAGAAGTTGAAACGAAACAACAACTTCAACTTAATCTTAGAAGACGAAACTTGGAATTGAAGGGTGTAAAAAATAATTTGAATCAGGTAAATTTTTGGCAGTAATTGTATATTTCCATCAATATTATTTATAGTATCCCTTTGATATAATACATATTATTAGGCTTCAAATAGATTAAACATTTCATTTTAACCTAATAGCAACCATGATCTTTGTAGCTACAATTACAACCTTTTCGGATTCTAGGCCTCTCACATATGCCCTATGTATATATTTTGAATGAAGGGATGGAAGGTAAAATGAGATAAATGTTATATTGATATATGGAATTGTGTTTATTTTTACACAGAGCATGGGCTGGGGGGAAAGGAGTAGAGGGAGAGGGAGGGAAATGAATCTCCAGCAGACTCTGGTTCTTGAGTCTCATGATCTGAGTCTCCAGCCTCACCTGGTTCTGAGTCTCGTGATCATGAGATCATGACCTGAGCCATAAAAAGAGTCGGACACTTAATCCACTGAGCCCCCAGCTGTCCCAGTTTTGAATTTTTTAATGTTGAAATATGAGCTAGATTTCCTTGAGATGCTGATAAAACTAGTTAAATGTTTTATACAGAAATCTTATTTCACAATACTATGTCTATTTGTATTTTTACTCTGTGGCACATTTTGCTGTCATTTAATTTAAAATTTGAATTATTCATTGAGGATGAAAAACCTTGTTATAAAAAAAGACCGCTTTTGAACATTTTTTTTAAGTTCTCTTAAGCCTTTTGACTTTTTTTTTTTAATGATAAGATCCAAAATCCTAATGAAAATGTGTCTCTAGGTTATAGAAGAGTAAAATGAGGTTCAGAGGCAACTTTCTTGAGAACAGAATGCCCAGAGTATTACATGATAGAATACTATTTTTTGTATATTTTTTATTGGAGTTCGATTTGCCAGCATATAGCATAACACCCAGTGCTCACCTGTCAAATGCCCCCTCAGTGCCCGTCACCCAGTCTCTCCACCCCTCCGCCCACCTCCCCTTCCACTATCCCTTGTTCGTTTCTCAGAGTTAGGAGTCTCTAATGCGTTGTCACCCTCTCTACTTTTTCCGACTGATTTTCTCTCCTTTCCCCTATAATCCTTTTCAGTATTTTTATATTCCCCATGGAGTGAAACCATATGATGTTTGTCCATCTATGATTGACTTACTTCACTCAGCATAATACCCTCCAGTTCCATGCACATTGAAGCAAATGCTGGTTATTTGTCATTTCTAGGGACTGAGTAATATTCCATTATATATACAGACCACATCTTCTATATCCTTTCATCATTTGATGGATACTCAGGCTGCATCCACAGTCTGGCTATTCTGGAAAATGCTGCTATAAACATTGGGGTGCAGGTGTCGCGATTTTTCACTGCATCTCTATCTTTGGGGTAAATCCCGAGTGGTGCTATTGTTGGGTCATAGGGTAGCTCTATTTTTAACTCTTTGAGGAACCTCCACACAGTTTTCCAGAGTGGCTGTACCAGTTCACATTCCCACCAACAGTACAAGAGGGTTCCCCTTTCTCCACCTCCTCTCCAACATTTGTTGTTTCCTGTCTTGTTAATTTTCCCCATTCTCACTGGTGTGACGTGGTATCTCATTGTGGTTTTGATTTGTATTTCCCTGATGGCAAGTGATGTGGAGTGTTTTCTCATGTGCTCGTTGGCCATTTTTTGGTGAAATTTCTGCTCATGATTTTGCCCATTTCATAATTGGATTGTTTCTTTGCTGTTGAGTTTACTAAGTTCTTTATAGATCTTGGATACTAGCCCTTTACCTGATAGGTCATTTGCAAATAACTTCTCCCGGTCTGTAGGTTATCTTTTAGTTTTGTTGACTGTTTCTTTTGCCGTGCAGAAGATTTGTATCTTGATGAGGTCCCAATGGTTTCTTTTTGCTATTATTTCCCTTTGCCTTCATCTGCAAAGAAGTTGCAGTGGCCGAGTTCACAAAGGCTGTTGCCTGTGTTCTCCTCTAGGATTCTGATGGTTTCCTGTCTCACGTTTAGATCTTTCATCCATTTTGAGTTTATCTTTGCGTATGGTACAAGAGAATGGTCTAGTCTCATTCTTCTGCACGTGGCTGTTCAGTTTTCCCAGCACCATTTATTGAAGAGAGTGTCCTTTCTCCAGTGGATAGTCTTTTCCTGCTTTGTCGAATATAACTTGACCATGGAGTCGAGGGCCCATTTCTGGATTCTCTATTCTGTTCTATTGATCTATGTGTCTGGTTTTGTGCCAGTACCACACTGTCTTGATGATCAAAGCTTTGTAATACAACTTGAAATCCGGCATTGTGATGTCCCCAGCTCTGGTTTTCTTTTTCAATATTACCCTAGCTGTTCGGGGTTTTTTCTGATTCCACACAAATCTTAAGATTATATATTCCAACTTTCTGAAGAAAGTGAAGAAAGTCCATGGTACGTGGACAGGAATGCATTGAATGTAAATCGCCCTGGGTTAGCATAGACATTTTGACAATATTAATTCTTCCAATCCTTGAGCATGGAATATTTTTCCATCTCTTTGTGTCTTCCTGGATTTCTTTCAGAAGTGTTCTGTAGTTGTTAGGGTATAAATCCTTTATTTCCTTGGTTAGGTTTTCCTTGGTATTGGTGGTGATCTCTCCTTTTACATTCGTGATTTTATTAATTAGAGTCTTTTCTCCTTTGTTTTTTAAAAGGCTGGCAAATGGTTTATGGATCTTATTCTTCCTTTCAAAGAACCAACTCCTGGTTTTGTTGATCTGTTCCACAGTTCTTCTGGTCTCTATTTCATTGAGTTCTGCTCAAATCTTCACTCTCTCTGTTCTGCTTGGTGTAGGTTTTATTTACTGTTCTTTCTCCAATTCCTTTAGGTGCAAGGTTAGCTTGTGTCTTTGAGGTTTTTTTCCAGTCTTTTGAGGGATGCTTGTATTGCGATGCATTTCCCGCTTAGGATTGCTTTGGCTGTATCCCAAGGATTTTGAATGGTTGTATCTTCATTTTCATTCGTTTCCATGAATCTTTTTATTTCTTCTCTGATTTTCTGGTTGACCCATTCATCTTTCAGCAGGATTGCCTTTCTCCTCCATGTGTTTGAGTTTCTTCCAGATTTCTTCTTGTGATTGAGTTCTAGTTTCAAAGCATTGTGGTCTGAAAATATGCAGGGGACAATTCCAATGTTTTGGTATTTGGTGGACTATTCTGAGAAAGTTCCATGAGAAGACTGTGTATTCAGTTGCTTTCAGATGTAAAGTTCTGTAAATATCTGTGAAACCCATGTGGTGCAGTGTATCATTTAAAGCTCTTGTTTCTCTGGTGATGTTGTGCTTAGAAGATCTGTCATTGGCAGAACGTGCCGTGTTTAAGTCTCCTACTACTAGTGTATTATTATCTAAGTATGCCGCTACTTTGGTTATTAATACATTGATACACTTGGAAGCTCCCACATTAGAAGCATAAATATTCATGATTGTTAGATCTTCTTGTTGGATAGACCCTTCAAGTATGATATAGTGTCCCTCTTCATCTCTTACTACAGTCTTTGGGATAAACTTTAATTTATCTGATATAAGGATGGCTACCCCTGCTTTCTTTTGAAGACCATGTGAATGGTAAATGGTTCTTCAACCTTTTATTTTCATGCTGTAGGTGTCCTTCTATCTAAAATGAGTCTCTTGTAGACAGCAAATAGATGGGTCTTGATTTTTTTATCCAGTCTGAAACCCTGCGTCTTTTGATGGGATCATGTAGCCCATTCACATTGAGACTACCTATTGAAAGATATTAATTTACTATCATTGTAATGTCTATTCAGTCCCTGTTTTTGTGGATTATTTCTTTGGGCTTCCTCTTTCTTTTACAGGGTCCCCATTAATATTACTTGCAGAGCTCATTTGGTGGTCACATTTTTTTCAGCTTCTGCCTATCTTAGAAGCTCTTTATCCTATTGTGAATGAAAGGCTCACTGGATAGAGTATTCTTGGCTGGATGTTCTTGTCATGTAGAACCCTGAATATTTCCTGCCAGCTATTTCTGGCCTGCCAGATCTCTGTGGAGAGGTCTGTTGTTAATCTAATATTTCTCCCCATATAAGTTAGAAATCTCTTGTCTCTTGCTGTTTTAAGGACTTTCTTTTTCTTTGGAATTTGCTTGTTTCACCATTAAATGTCGAGTTCTGCTTCCCCCCCTCCCCTTGGTGGGGGACCTCTCTATCTCCTGGACCTGAATGCCTATTTCCCTCCCCAAATATGGGAAGTTCACAGGTATGATTTATTCAAATATGCTTTCTGGCCCTCTGGCCCTCTCGCCCTCCTGTGGAACCCCAATTATGCATAGATGTTTTCCTTCTGAGGTTCTCAGTTATTTCCCTTAACCTTTCCTCATGGTCCTTTAATTGTTTTTCTGTTTTCTCTTCAGCTTTCCTCTTTGCCATCAACTTGTCTTCTGTGGCACTCACTCTTTCCTCTAACTCATTAACCCTCATTGTTAGAACCTTCAGTTTGGATTGCATCTCATTTAATTAATTTTTAATTTTGACTAATTAGATCAAAATTCTGCAGTCATGAAGTTTCTTTAATACTCTCTGCTTTTTTACAGAGCTACCACTAGCTTTATAATTGTGCTTTTGAATTGGCTTTCTGACATCGAATTGTAATTCAAATTCTGTAAGTCTGTGGAAGAGAGTACTGTTTCTGATTCTTTCTTTTGTGGTGAGATCTTCCTTCTAGTCATTTTGCTCACTGCAGCGTGGCTGTATGAACGGGCTGAGTCAAGACTATCAACCACAATCTAAGTCAATTTCACCTTAGATGATTGTTTTTAAACATTTCATTTATGTATTTTTGAGAGACACAGAGAGAGGGGCAGAGACACAGGCAGAGGGAGAAGCAGGCTCCATGCAGGGAGCCTGATGTGGGACTTGATCCTGGGACTCCAGGATCATGCCCTGAGCTGAAGGCAGGCGCTAAACCACTGAGCCACCCAAGGTTTCTTATCCTTCGATGATTCTGACAAGGTCCATGACATGAAATTTAAAATGAAGAGAAGAACAAAATAACACAAAATGACCACTAAAGTGAAAAACAAATTTTAAAACAAAGTAGTAGAAAATAAAAGGCCAAGAATGCCAAGGAAGAAAAAAAGAGAAAAAAAGCAAAGGTAAAGAGGGGGAAAAAAAAGAAGTAGAAAAATAAAATGTTGGGGGGACTGGGACATGGTGGTGGTGATGAAGTTGTAGTGGAGGGAGAATGTAGTCTACCTGAGGGGTGCTAGGGGGTGATCCTCTTGGTCCTGGGTGTATTAAGTTCTGTATGTTAGAAGATACTGAGTCCCAAATTTCTATAAACCAGAAATACTTGTAGAGAGCCCCAACATTGTTCCCCAAAACATAAATGAGATAAAAAGGGGGGGCATGGGATCCCTGGGTGGCGCAGTGGTTTGGCGCCTGCCTTTGGCCCAGGGCGCGATCCTGGAGACCCGGGATCGAATCCCACATCAGGCTCCCGGTGCATGGAGCCTGCTTCTCCCTCCGCCTGTGTCTCTGCCTCTCTCTCTCTCTCTCTCTGTGACTATCATAAATAAATAAAAAATTAAAAAAAAAGGGGGGGGGCAGAATGGGAATGAAGAGAGAATATAGTCTCACAGAATGAACCAGCATGGTATACCACTTGGTTCTGGGTGCATGCTGGTCCTGTTTTAGAAGGTATTGTGCCATTGTAGAACAAAATGAGGCACAGAAAACAAAAAAGCACACACACACAAAACATATCTCGTCTAGCTCCCAAAATTACGTTGAGTATGTTGAAGGGAATCTAGAAGTGGAAAATATATCTAAGACATGTAATTGTAAAAATATGAGAGTCAAAAAGGAAGAAACTTGAAAAGGTGGCAAAATATTGTAGTTAAGGTGGAAAAGGAGAAAGAAAATTGGAAACTTACAGTCTGATAAAAAATGAGTTGTACTGGAACATGGGGGTGGGGGGAAGAGGGGTACCCTCTAGTTCTATATACTGTAGATCCCTCCACTTCCCCTGGAGCTTTCCAGGGCTGCTGGGTCGGGAACTCCCCCTGTCCTTCCAGCTGGTCTTCTGGGGGAGGGGCAGGTGTGTGCACCTTGGGGAGCTGTCCCGCCCCCTGCTGGGTGCAGGGTCACGGGGAGCCGACCTCCCCTGAGGCCCGTGTCCCCCACCGGCCCCGCCTCTTCCAGGCACCGGGTGGCACCAGGAGGGACAACCACACCGGCAGCGGCCAGGTCTCTGGCAGCAGTGACTCCTGCCATCTGGCCCTGGAGGGCGCCCCCCGCAGTGACTCCTGCCATCTCCCAGGCCACAGGGGCCTGGCTGCTCCCGGGGCAGGAGGGTTCTCGCTGTCCTGGACCCTCCCCGCCTCGGCCTGTCCCGGGGGGAGCGCAGGATCCCGGCTGTGTCCCCTGGGGTCCGGGGCCTGCGCTGCTGGAGTCTGGCTCCCGGAGCCCCTCCCGACCCACGGGCTTCTCCCTGGGGCCCGGCGCAGCGCGCTCCAGCCCTTTAGGGAGCTGGGCCGGAGTGGGGGGCGCTCTCCCCCGGCGCACTTCCTCTGTCAGTGACCCCAAGACTGGAGGTCCCCCCCTTCCTGCCCGAGGTCCCTGCTGAGCGCCTTTCCATCCCGGAGGAATCCGGGGCGGATTGTAAAGCTCCCACTTGTCCGCTTCTCCGGGACTGGGCTTTCCCGCCTGGGAGGCTTTCCCCGCCACAGGCCTTAGCCAGGCTCCTCCGGTGCCCCCCCCCCCCGCCCCCCTTGATTCTGTTTTATTTTTTTCCTCCTTCCTACCTTGTTAGAAGCGAAAACCCTTCTCTCTGTAGCGTTCTGACTGTTCTCTCTTTAAATCTCAGGTCAGGGGGATCCCTGGTGGCTCAGCGGTTTGGCGCCTGCCTTTGGCCCAGGGCAGATCCTGGAGTCCCGGGATTGAGTCCCACGTCGGGCTCCGGCATGGAGCCTGCTTCTCCCTCCTCCTGTGTCTCTGCCTCATGTCTCTTTCTCTATCATAAATAAATAAATAAATAAATCTTTAAAAAGAAACAGGTCGGGCACTTGCCCCGGGAGAGGGGGCACTTGACGGGATGAGCACTGGGTGTTATACTATATGTTGGCAAATCGAACTCCAGTAAAAAAATAAATAAATAAAAATCAATCAATCAATCTCAGGTCGAATTCGTAGGTGTTCAGGGTGATTTGAAAGTTATCAAGGTAAGTTGGTGGGGCCAGGTGCTTGAGGATCCCTACTCCTCCCTCACCTTGCCCCCTTCCCACCCAAGATGGAATTCTAAACAATCACCTTTGCAAACAAAATGAGACAGAAATGTCTCATACTAAAATGAATTCTGAGGTATTTTCTTTAGTTATTTTGAAGTACGTGTGTATGTATTTGTACGTATGTATATTTTATTTTTTGGAATTATTATTTTTCTCCATGCATGTGTATATTTCTAAAAAAACCAACCCTGTACATTATGGAAAGTACAGAGGATTTTAAAAGAATACATATATATGTGTGTGTGAGTGTGTGTGTGTATATATATACATATACACATACATAGATACATACAGACAGACACATACGGGTCTATATGGGGGGCAGTGAAGTTTGTAGTCCATTCATTAATTTAAATACATTTGTCTGTGGTGTCAAATAGTGACATTCATAATGCCCTTATCTGAAGGAGAAGTTTTTATTATTTTGGGAAATAGTATGGAATTTATGAGCTTTCCATAAGCACAAAACTCTTGCTACTAACAACATATGCTTTAGTTTTTGGCAATTCCTTCACCACCTCTATATTCATAGAGAGGTTAGTTTCACACTTGATGAACAGGAGGAAAAGTGTAGCCCATCTTAAGACCTTACTTCAGATGTTAGTCTCCTACTTTTGAGAAGAGTAACAATTTGCTCCAAGTAGCATCTGATTTCATTACAAGGAGCTTTTTTTTTTTTTTAAATTTTTTTATTTAGTTATGATAGTCACAGAGAGAGGCAGAGACATAGGCAGAGGGAGAAGCAGGCTCCATGCACCGGGAGCCCGATGTGGGATTCGATCCCGGGTCTTCAGGATCGTGCCCTGGGCCAAAGGCAGGCGCCAAACCACTGCGCCACCCAGGGATCCCTACAAGGAGCTTTATAAATAATCATATGCTGTAATATATACTTACTGGTAATTATTGATAAGTCTTTTGTTCCTAATAAAATAGCTCAGTGTATTTTCCCCTCTTTTGCATCTATTGCCATTTTAAACATCTGAAGAGGAAATAAAATTAGTTGTAGCCACAAATAATCTCATGATTTTTCTAGGAGCTACATAAATTTTACCTTAGTTAGTATTGGCATTTTGAAATATAAGGCTTTTTTTTTCTTTTTAAAAGACTTTCTGGATTCATTTGACAGAGTACAAGCAGGGGGAGTGGAGGCACAGGGAGAGAGAAAGCAGGCTTTTTGCGGAGCAGGGAGCCTGACACGGGACTTGCTCTCAGGATCCGGGGACCATGACCTCAGCCGAAGGCAGAGGCTTAACTGACTGAGCCACCCAGCCACTCCCGAAATACAAGGCTTCTTTTGTATTTAAGATTCAGGCTAGAGAAGTAGCTGCAGTTTGGTGCCAGAACAGTGGTAGTGGGTACAAAGACCTGGGGAATGTCCTGCAGCTCACTTAGTATTTTTAACCTCTTCATTCTGGAATTGTGATAACTAAAAGAGATAATTAATGTATGCAGACATGTTTGTAGTACAATGCCTAGATTTATTAGTTATCAGTAGATAAAATTCTTATAACTGAGTATACAAATGTTAGAAAAGTAGAATACATATGGAATATTCTCAGAACAAAGTGAGGTTAGGAAATTGAATCTGTCCAAATATATGCAGAGCTAAGGGTTTTCCTGTGGACTGTGTTACACATGAGACTTATAAACTCAATTTTAGTGTAGTCAGATGTATTAGTCTTTTCTTTCAAGCCTTCTGCGTTTGTTGTAAACCAGAGAAAGACCTTTCCAATTCTGAGATTCTTAGGATTTTGTCATGATTTCTTTTTCCTTTCATGCATTCATTGCTTTCAATTAAACTTTTGAACTTTGGGGAATTTATGCTTGTATAAAAGTTTGAGGCTTGGATCCAACTTTGTGTTTTTCCAGTTGGATATCCACTTAACTGCAACCTATTCCTTGTATAAACATAGGATATTCTTTGATTTCAGAGAAAATCATGATAATGTCATTTTATTGAGTTCCAGCTAAAAGACTCTTGTTTTACTTAGGTTTCTCCTCCTCATGAAAAAGAAAAAGGTCTGTTACTTGAAAACCGCACGTTGCAAGATGAAATTGCCACGCTAAGAGTGGAAATAGACACAATCAGGAATCAGAAACAGGAAAAGGAAAAGAGGTATCGTGAAGACACTGAAATTAAAAAAGAAAAGAATGACTCCATAAAACTGAATGAGGTAACATTAACAAATACAGTATTCCAATCTAGTGGGCAGCTGAATGTTGTGACAACTGAAAATAACATGCTGACCTCTAAACTGCAGGATGAAAAGCTAAACAGAGAAAGACTGGAAGCAAAACTTCAGTCATACCGAGCTAGACTCGCTACAGCTATACAGGATCACGATCAAAGTCAGGCATCAAAAAGAGACCTAGAACTTGCTTTTCAGAGAGCCAAAGATGAGTGGTCTCATTTACAGGCCAAAATGAACTTTGAGATGTCTAACCTAAAAGAAAACAATGACGTGCTTTCTCAGCAACTTTCTGAAGCCGAAAGTAAACTCAACGCCCTAGAAATTGAGCTCCAGTACACAAGAGATGCTCTCAGAGAAAAGACTTTGGCTTTAGAACATGTACAAAGAAACCCAAAACAAACAGAGGGTCAGAAGAAGGAAATTGAGCAGAAATATCAAAACGAACAAGGCAAAGTGAATGAATACATTGGAAAGCACGAATCCTTAGAAGGCAAATTATCTCAACTACAAAGTGAAAATATGTTGCTCCGAGAGCAACTAGATGATGCCTACAGCAGAGTGGAGTGTAAAGAAAAGACTAGAACTGATCTCGAAGACCAGGTTCAGCTTATTGTAAGAAATCTTCAAGCTGAAAGTGAAAAACGAAGTCGTATACTGCAAGAAAGAAATAAGGAGTTAATCAATGAATGTAAACATTTAATGGAAAGAGTATTTATGTATGAAAAGGAGAAAGAAGAAAGAGAAGTAAGTATTCAGAAAGACAAATAGTTTTCAAGCTTCCTGTTAGAAAATTCAAAGTAATGTTTGGTTATGGCTTATTAGTACTATTTTTTTTTTTTTTTGGAGAGAAATAGTGCACCTGCACTTAAATGGGAGTGGGGCAGATGGAGAGGGAGAGAGAATCCAAAGTGGGTTCTATGCCCAGTGCAGAGCTCCACTTCATTACCCTGAGATCACGACCTGAATGATTATGGGTCAGTTTTGAATCTAGATGAATATAAAAAAATATAGACCTGTGAGTCAGCATAACTTGTAACCAGCAAATAAAAATTAGACCTGAAAGGTGCTTTAATTTGAATAAAAATGTGCGTCATCTATGAGAAACCTCAAGAGGTTAAGTTATACATTGTTAAAGAAAGGAGTCTGATCTTAATAATTTATTGTTAGTACTACTAAAATAGTTTTAATTCTTGTCACCACGTTTTAATACCATTATGAACAGGTAAGTGGAAATGCTCATACCTGAGTGTTTTGACCTTGAGGTTCAAATAAGTGGATTAACTTGACAACTAACTCCAGATTTGTCACATGAACTGAAGTGTAGGTGCTGTATCTCAGTACTTTTCTTTGATAGCTTTTTAAGCATTTTCAGTTAGCATACTTTTATTTTTATTTATGTAAATTTAAATGTTTAGTCTCAAATCATTTATTCTTGTGACCTTTGAACTCTTTGAAGGCATCTACTTTTCACTAAATCATAATTTGGGATAACTGGTGACTTAGCAAAGCTGTATTTGATTTCATCTTCCCACTACGGTTTATAATTTAAGCATTTTTCAAATAATTTGCTCATTTCAAAACTCAAGTAACTACCATTTGGGCTTAAAATTTTCCAATAGAATTGTATCTTTGTGATTTATTAATTTGGCACTGGATCTCTATTTTCAGGCTACTGAGGGAGGGATGGCAGGATTCTTGTATAGCAGGAGTGGAGTGAGCATGAACAGGGGAGGGAGCTCTAGGAGCTGAGGCCAGGAGGGAGGCAGAAGCCAGGTTATGTAGGGGGCTTGAGGGCCATTAGTATGACTTCACTTTTGTTCTGAGATGGTAACCTATTGGAAGGATTTGAGCAGAGGATTGAGTATGTGAAGAGCTCGGAAGTTAATTTTAGCCTCTAATAAAAAAGAGAGAAAACATTTCATTAATGTAGGATTTACCACTGCTAGCCTCACCTATATAATACCCATTTCTTTTTGAGACTTCAGAAGGCTAGGAAGCTTTGCAAATTCATCAACAAGGAATGGAGAGTGGGGCTGAAATAATTATCTATGTAACATAATACTGACTAGGCAGGAGGATGACACTTTTTGTGTCTTTAACTGAATTCACTTAACAGCAGTGTGTACACTCTAGGAATAAAAGGTGAGTTGATGTATGTGGTGATAAAGTACATACATTAGAATTATATATTATTAACATAATAATAGGATGATTTCTAAAATCAGTAACAGGAGGTCTTATTAGGTAGTTATGAGAGAACTTCAACAAGAACTGGCTGATGCTTTAAAAAAGCAATCTATGTCACAGGCTTCACCGGAGTTATCACATTATCGTATTAATTTAGAAGATGAAGTACAGGATTTAAAAACATTGGATCAAATCGAAAGTCAGGTATGTATTACATATAACATGTCAACAGTTCATCTGTAGCTGGTTAAATAATATAAAGGGTTTTAGGATGCTAGTTTCCATGGGCCACTTTCTTTTGTATTTTCGTTTCAGTTTAGCATAATTTTAGTGTCTTCACCATGCACTTTTTTTTTATTAAATTCTGACTTTTCATTCTGCTCTCTGTGTGATATGTTTTTTTCTTATAGCATTTACCCATTCACAGAAATTGAGCGACTTTTTTTTTCCTGCTATACACTTTTTTTAATCATTTATTTATTTATTTGAGAGAGAGAGAGAGAATGCATGTCCATGCACACTCATGAGTAGGGGGAGGGGCACAGGGAGAGAGAAAGAATCTCCAGGAGATTCCCTGCTGAGTACAGAGCCCCATGCCAGCTTAAACCCACCACCAATGAGATCATGACCTGAGCTGAAATCATGAGTTGGATGCCTAAACCAACTGAGCTACCCAGATGCCCTAAAAACAATGTTCTCTAGTGAAATCTCTATTACCATGATGAGGCGAGCTAGATAAAATCAGAAGATAAGGTTTAATGGAATGTTTCAGACATTGTCTGAACAATGTCTGAAAGACAATGTCACTTCTCATCTTCACTTTTATTGATGGATATACACTCTGTACTGATTTCAGGAAAACTTGTAAAGAAAGGTTACGACTAGTGGAACTGAGGCATTTCCTTCATTTTCTTTTCCTTTTATGTATTTATTTTTAATATATTTATTTATAAGTATTAGAAAATATTTATATTTTTAATATTTATATATTAAAAATGCATGGAAATACTCAGATGATGTATATACAGCCAAAAGTGAGAATTAAGAAAATTATCTGGGTCCTGCCATTGACTCTTTTTAAAAGCTTTATTGAGCTATAAATACACCTACCATACAGTTGACCCATTTAACATGTGTTGTTGTCGCTGAGTATATTTATAGGGTTTTGCAACTATCACTGCCATCAGAACATTTTCATCACCCTGAAAAAAACCCTCAGCTGTTGCCCTTGACCTCCGGCAACCAGAAGTCTACTTCTTGTCTCCATAGAGTTGCCTATTGTGAATGTTTCACATAAAGGGAGTCACACCATGTGTGGTCCTTTGTGACTCGCTTCTTTCACTTCCTGTTTTCAGGGTTCGCCTGTGTTCTAGCATATGTCAGTGCTTCATTTCTTTTTCTGGTTAGACAGTCCTCCATTGTGGGCTAACGCCCTTGTTCATTCATCATTTAATGCACCTTTGGGTTATTTCCACTTTGTGGCCATTAATAATGCTGCTGTGAACATTGATTTAGTTGTTGTCTGGCATCTGTTTGTATTTCTCTGCCATCAGGTTTTATCCTTTAAGTTAATTGGGGTGATTTTACCATCTCTCACCCTTTTTTTTTTTTTACTCATTCTACCCTTCTGTCTTTTTAGTTTCCCTTCCTCTTGCCTAATCGTACACTATTGAGTCCTGGCTCATTGTCTCTCATTCTCCATGAGGCTTTTCTGATTATTCTAACTCCCCTGTGAACTTACTTTCTTCACCCGTATTATCTAGTCTGTGCAGACCAGTTTAGTCCTTTATTTTACATTGTTTTTATTTTTTTTTCATGAGCGATGATTCTGTCTTCCTATGTACAAATGTATCTAAGAGGGAAAATATTTTATGTGTATGGTACCTGTCCTTGCCTAAATTTGAGAATATCTTAACAGTTTTTAGGATAAAATTAAGTACTTTATACCATAACAGTAATTTCTGATTGAAACACATTGACATAACAAAGCTGTATTCTAAATGTATTTTAAGCAGTTAAGTGTAAACCTGAAAGCATTTAATCCGACCAGACAAAGTGTTCAATCGGATGCTGGTTTTTTCTGATTTGGAGAACTCTGAGAGGATGTGAAAAAGAGGAATAGCAAGGGTCCAAGGACTGAATGTCAGCGTTTGCTGTCATTTAGAAATGAAATGGGATTAGAGGAGCAGAGGGAAGATGTGGCATTGTTTTCAGCTGCTGCTGAGAAGTAAAGCAGGATCAGGACTTGCAAAAACAGATCCTTGATGATTGTCAAAAATTTTCAGTGGAATTCCAGGATTGAAAGTCAGATTTTAGTGTAGAAGACGCGATGAAAAGATGAATCTGTGCCTGAGATGACACATGAAAGAATGTTCGAGTCCAGTGAAAGGGGAAAAGCAAGATGATCGAAAATGCTGCAAGAGTAAGGAAACGTTTTGATAGAATAGTGGGAAGGCTTGAATTTTATTTAGAGAGAAAAGTGGTCAATAGGAAAGAAGAAATTGAAATCTTGCAGAGAAATGTTTGAAATGCTTGCAGAGAAAAAGAGTATCTCATCCCAAAGTCAGATAATCATCAAAATTATAATGGGGACAGTATGGGAATTTTTCAGAGACTGTATCTTAATAAGCTGTGATCTCACAAAACCCAGAGTATCTTAAGATATTGGTGAAACTGCTTCTAGGACATCTCTAGAAACTCAAATGTAAGTATAGCCACGTTAAAGATTTTTTCATTAATGTGGATTAAAAACCTCTGTCTGTATTTCCCAAGTAAATTTTGGCAATTTAAATTCTAGAAACAAAAATGATGAAAATATAAACTCAGGTGAAGCTGTTTTAACAAACATCCTTATTTTTGAGATTTCTTTTCACTGACATTTGGTTCATAACCTACATTTTATATGTATTTTATAAACCTGTCTAAACACATATTACCCATGGATTCATGAGAAATAGCATTTTATAAAAGAAGAAGGAGTCTCTTGATTTTTGAAACTAATGTTCTTAAAAAATTGTTTCCAAAGTGTGGTGATGAAAAGGAAAACCTAAAGAAATGTATGGAGTTAAAACAGCCTTTGCAGTTCAGGTTGGATCAAGAAGTGAAGAAAAATGAGGAATTACAAAAAGAGAATACTGGGTAAGACTAATATTTCATCACTTTAACCATTAATTAACTAATTTATCTGTAATTGTAGTTTATAAAAACCTAAATAGAAATTCTTGCCAAAATACTACATTTACTCTTCCGTGATTCCTTAAATAATAACAACAATGCCTTTGACATATATTGTCAACTGCGCTTTTCATTGTCCACTGTGAATTATTTCTGCAAGATATCTTTGTTCTTAGGTAATCTTTCCTTTTAATAGTGTTCTTTTCTTAGAGCAGATATCCTAATCTCTAAAAACTTATCTGTGTCATTATATAACAACATCAAAAGTTATCTTGGATTCACTTGTATTTCTTTTTATTTTATATTATTTATTTGAATTCAAATTAACTTATAGTGTAATATTAGTTTCAGAGGTAGAGTTCAGTGATTCATCAGTCTTATATAACACCCAGTGCTCATGCCCTCCTTAATCTCCATCAGGCAGTTACCCCATCCGCCCAATCCCTTCCCCTCCAGCAACCCACAGTTTGTTTTCTAGTATTGAGTGACTTATGGTTTGTGTCCCTTTCTGATTTCATCTTGTTTTACTTTTCCTTCCCTTCCCCTATGCTACTCTGTTTTGTTTCTTAAATTCCACATATGAGTGAAACCGTATGATAATTTTCTTTCTCCAATTGACATATTTTGCTTAACATTATCCCGTCTGGTTCCATCGCATCATTGCAAATGGCAAGAATTCATTTTTCTTTTTTATAAATGTTATATATTTATTCATGAGAGGCACACACACACACACACACACACACACACACACAGAGTGAGAGATAGAGAGGCAGAGACGTAGGCAAGAGGGAGGAGAAGCAGGCTCAATGCAGAGAGCCCGATGTGGAACTCAATCCCGGGATTCCGGGATCATGCCCTGAGCCAAAGGCCAACTCTCAGCCACTGAGCCACTCAGGGGTCCCAAGATTTCATTATTTATTGGCTGAGTAATATTCTGTTCTCTCACCTCCCTCCCTCTCTCTCTCTCTCTCTGTCTAATAAATAAATATGATTACTTATTTATTTATATCTACATCACATCTTCTTTATGCATACCTCTTTCAAAGAACATCCATACCTCTCAGGTTGGCTATTGAGGATATTACTGGTATAAACAGGGGGTGCAGGTGCCCCTTCGGATCCCGACCAAAGTGATCTTTGGGATTCATACCTTCTAGTGCAATTTCTGGGTTTTGCATAGGTAGCTCCTTTTTCAACTCTTTGAGGAACCTCTGCTACTGATTTCCAGAGTAGCTGCACCAGGTTGTATTCCCACCAACATCATAAGAGGATCCCCCTTTCTCTGCATTCCCGCCAACATCTGTCATTTCCAGACTTGCTAATTTTGGCCATTATGAAAGGCGTGAGGGGGAAACTCACCGTGGTTTTGATTTGTATTTCTCTGGTGCCAGCTGATGGTGAGCATGTTTTCATGTGTCTGTTGGCCATATGTATGTCTTCTTTGGAGACATGTCCTTTCATTTCTTCTGCCCATTTCTTCATTGGGTTATCTTTCTTTGGGTGTTGACTTTGAATTAGCTCTTTATAGACTTTGCATACCAGCCTTTTATCTGATAAGGCATTTGCAAACACCTTCTCCCATTCTGTCAGTTGTCTTTTGGTTTTGTCAACTGTTCCCTTGCTGTGTAAAAGCTTTTTATCTTGATGAAGTCCCAGTAGGTCATTTTGGCATCTGGTGACATGTCTAGCAAGAAGTTGCTGTAGCCAAGGTCACAGAGGTTGCTGGCTGTGTTGTCCTCTAGGATTTTGATGGATTCCTATCTCACATTTGGGTGTTTCATCCATTTTGAGTCTATTTTTGTGTACGGTGTAAGAAAATGGTCCAGTTTTACTCTTCTACATGTGGTGTCTGATTTTCCCACACCATTTGTTGAAGAGACCACTTTGTCTCCATTGGATTTTCTTTCCAGTATTGTTGAAGAGGAGTTGACCATAGAGTTGAGGGTCTACTTCTGGATTTTCTCTTCTGGGCCATTGATTGACATGTCTGCTTTTGTGCCAGGACCATACTGTCCTGTTGATCACAGCTTTGCAATAGAGCTTGAAGACTGGCTTCTAATGTCACCAGCTTTGGCTATGTTTTTCAACATACTTTTGGCTATTCAGGGCCCTCTAAGGTTCCAAACAAATTTTAGTATTATTTACTCCAGCTGTATGCAAAGATCTTAGGGGCAGCCCAGGTGGCTCAGCGGTATAACTCTGCCTTCAATCCAGGGTGTGATCCGGGAGACCCGGGATCAAGTGCCACGTTGGGCTCCCTGCATGGGGCCTGCTTCTCCCTCTACCTGTGTCTCTGCCTCTGCGTGTGTGTGTGTGTGTGTGTGTGTGTGTGTGTCTAATGAATAAATAAATTAAAAAAATCTTGAAAAAGAAAGAAAAGAAGTTAGCAGTATTTTGATAGAGATTGCATTGAATGTAGAGATTGCTCGAGCTTGCATAGACATTTTAACAATATTTGTTCTTCCAATCCATGAACATGGAATGATTTCAGTTCTTTATGTCTTTCTCAATTTCTTTCCAGAATGTCCTGTCGTCTTCAGAGTACAGATCCTTGTCTCTTTGGGTGGGTTTATTACGAGGTATCTTATGGTGTTTAGTGCAATGGTAAATGGAATCGACTCCTCAGTTTCTCTTTCTTCCATCTCATTG
Organism: Vulpes vulpes; assembly: GCF_048418805.1. Classification (NCBI taxonomy): domain Eukaryota; kingdom Metazoa; phylum Chordata; class Mammalia; order Carnivora; family Canidae; genus Vulpes; species Vulpes vulpes. The sequence continues at coordinate 102,758,554 of NC_132781.1, read as the reverse complement.
TTAGTGTATAGAAATGCAACTGATTTCTGTGCATGGATTTCCTATCCTGCTGCTTTGCTGAATTCAGGAAAGGGTCCTAGCAATGTTGGGGTGGCATCTTTTGGGTTTTCCACATAGGATATCATGTCCTCTGAGAAAAGTGAGAGTTTGAGTTCTTTTCTGATTTAGACGCCTTATTATTTCTTTTGTTGTCTAATTGCTGAGGCTATGTCGAACAACACTGGTTGTCCAGAGAGTGGACCTCCCTGTCATGTTCCTGACCTTAGTGGCAAAGCTCTCAGTTTTTCCCCATTAAGAATGGCATCGGGTGTGGGCTTTTCGTAGATGGCTTTTATGATATTGAGATATGCCCCCCCCCTCCCTGCACTGCAAAGAGTATTGATCCGGAAAGGGTGCTGCACTTTGTCAACTGCTTTTTCTGCATCTGTTGAGAGGATCCTATGGTTCTTATCCTTTCTTTTATTACTGTAGTGTATCACATTGTTTCATCTGTGGATGTCGAATCACCCTTGCAGCCCAGGCATAAAACCCACTTGGCCATGGTGAATAATCCTTTAATGTACTGTTGAATCCTCCCAGCCAGTGTCTTGGTGAGAATTTTGGCATCCGTGTTCATCAGGGATATGGGAGTGTAATTCTCCTTTTGGGTGGGGTCTTGGTCTGGTTTTGCGATCAGAGTAATGCTGGCCTCACAGAGAACGCTGGAAGGTTTCCCTTCCATTACTAATTTTTATAAACAGCTCCGAAGAATAGATTAATTCTTCCTGGAATGTGTGGTAGAATTCTCCTGGGAAGCCACCTGGTCCTGGAGTCTTGTTTGTTGGCAGATATTTGATGACTGCTCCCATTTCCTTGCTGGTTATGGGTCTGTTCAGGTTTCCTGTGTCTTCCTGTTTCAGTTTTGATAGGAAGGGATCCATTTCTTCCAGATTGCTTAGTTTGTTGGCATATAGTTGCTCAGACTGTGTTCTTAGAGTTGTCTGTATTTCTCTGGTGCTGGTCGTGATCTGTCTTCTTTCATTCACGATCTTATTTCTTTGGGTCCGTTCTCTTTTTGATATGTCTGGCCAGGGGTTTATTGATCTTATTCTGTCAAAGAACCAGCTCCTGATTTCATTGATGTGTTCATTTCATTGATGTGATTAGCCTTTTTTTTATCTCAACTTGATTAGATATCAGTTGTTTTATTTCTCCAGAAAGGCATTCTTTAGTGTCCTCTGTGTGTCTTTTAAGCCCAGCTATTATCTTGATGGTCATTATTCTGAACTCTCGCTCCAGCCTCTTCCTTCTATCCATGCTGATTAGGTTCCCGGCAGTCAGTACTGCCTCTCATTCTCTTTGTGGCGGTGAGTTTTTCCATCTTGTCATTCTGTCCAGAGAAGAAGAGATGAGTGAGGGAACAGAATATAAAAATATCAAGTATGACCCCAGATAAATATATCCTAAACAAACCAGAAGAGACCCAAAGCCAATTTCAAGGTTAACAAAGGAGATCATAGAATTAGAGAGATCAAGAGACCAGAGCAGTACACTGGATCCTATGTGTATTTTGGTGTGTTTGAGAGGAAATTGCATCCCCAAATGATTAAGAGGAAACCTTGTATATATACAAAAATAAAATTAAATACAAGGTAATTCTAGAATGTAAGTGTAAAAATGGAAATTAAAAATCAAAATAAAAAGGATATTATCGGGGATCCGTGAGTGGCGCAGTGCTTTAGAGCCTGCCTTTGGCCCAGGGCACAATCCTGGAGACCCGGGATCGAATCCCACATCCAGCTCCCGGTGCATGGAGCCTGCTTCTCCCTCTGCCTATGTCTCTGCCTATCTCTCTCTCTCTCTCTCTCTCTCTCTCTCTCTCTGACCATCATGAATAAAAAAAAAAAAAAGGATATTATCACCCAGTTGAACAAAACCGAGCAATATACCATATCCTATGTATATTTTGGTCTGTTTGTTAGAGAAATATATCCCAAAGGAAAAACAAGCAGGACTTACATGTATATAGAAATAAAATTAAGTACGGTGAAATAATAGAATGTAACTCTGAAGGTGAAAGTTAACCAAGACTTGCAGAAAGTGGTCACTTTTCTATTTGTAGAAATGCTGCAATTCTTTCCTTAGATCGCTGGTATTTCACAGGTGTTCAGAATGATTTGAAAACTCTCTGGCTGAATTTCTGGGATCAGACAAAACTATGTTCTCCTCTTGCTCTGCCATCTCTGACTCAAGTGGCTTACATTTTCTTCCTGCATTTTCTAGCTATAAAATATATCATTCATACAAAAATATATGTCTGACTTAATGAAGAATAAAATGAACAATTTCACTACTCAGATTTTTAAAAAAGTCTTTCCGATGTCTCTGAAGCTCCCACCTGGCTTCCTTTCTGCTTATTTGCTGAGTATTTAAGTGTTGCTCTGATCCGCCAAAACTTTTCTGTCATTTAACTTTGTTTCTCTGCATTGTTTGGCATCCTTCACTTTCCTAAGAGTGTACTAGCCAAGGTATTAGATTTTTGTTTAAAACAGTCTCATAGGCCATCATCATACATTCTCTCTCTGCTGATTTCCTTTCTTCTAAAGCTCTGCCTCTTCCTTCTTCCTCTGAATTCAAACTTTATAAATATTTTTCTTTCCTGTTTCTCTTTCTGTTTTGAATGATCTCCTTTGATGTTTTTTGTCTGTATTTTCTTTCCTTCTTGTAGACTGTGGTAGGTGGGTACCAAAATGTAATTTTGTGTCTTTATAAAACATTAATAGATGAGGATGCTTTTCTTCCTCACCATGGATTACTAGCCTCTACTACCTAATAATAGATTAATTTTTATATTCACATGCTGAAAATAGATATTAATAATAACTTACAAGAACTCTTAATATAGTTACCCTGTTAACTCTTTAACTGCCATATGTGTCATAAAAATCTTTTCCATATTTTTTTACTTAGCAATGTAATTTAGTTGGTATTCTCTCAAACAATGAGAGATTGGAACAAATGAGATATCATAATTATAGATTTGTTTATGTGATAGAACATATTATCTATTTAAATAAGTATTAAATATTTCTTCTTAAAGGACCTGACTTACTCATTCTATACCTTCTGCAGGCTTAAGAACCTCTTAAACATGACAGGAAGGATGTTATTAAGTAAATATGAAAATGGAGAGCTTCCTTTCTATGGAGATTTAAAAACCAGTCAAACGGACGCGGATATTCAGATTAATATGCTAAAACAGAAGGTAATTTTTAATTAGTTTTGGGACTCTAAAATCATTGGGAAATAAATCCCTCTGTGCTTTGAGCAGTAAAATACAGATTTTCCTACTAATCTTACATACTTGATATATATTTTTGGTGATAACTTTATTGAGATATAATGAACATACGATGCATATTCAAAGACTACCACAATCCATTTTAGAACATTTTGTCACCGTAAAAATAAACCCTATGCCCTTTAACTGTCACCTCAGGCTAGTTTCCCCCTCCCTATTCTTCTTAGCCATAGGTAGTCACCATTCTAGTCTCTGTCTCTATCGATTTGCTGCTGATTTTGGACAGGTCATCTCAATGGAATCACCAAATATTTGATCCTTTGTGACTGCCTTCTTTGGTTCAGCATGTTTTTAGATTTATTTTGTGCCATGTGTCAGAACTTTGTTTTTTTTTTTTTTTTTAATTTCTGAATACTATCCCACCGTACGGACAGCCCACATTTTATTTATGTATTTATCATTTGGTGGATGTTTGAGCTGTTACACTTTTTGGCTGTTGTTAATAATGCTGTTGTGAATACGCATGTACAAGCTTTTGTGTGAACATTTCACTTCTCTTGGGTATATACTTATAAATGGAATTGTTAGTTCATTTGTTAAAGGACCTTTTTGGTTTAAACATTTTTTATTTAAACCTTTTGAGGAACTGCCAGACTATTTTCCAAACTGGCTGCACCATTTTACATTTATGTCACCAGTGTTTGAGGATTCTCATTTTCCCTGATTCTTGTCAATGTTTGTCATTATCTGTTGTTTTTGTTATAGCTATCCTATTGGGTGTAAAATGACACGTTGTAGGGGTATTTTCATTTGTTTCCAATTTTTATTTGAATTCTCGTTAGTTGACATATCATGTAATATTGGTGTCAGGAGTAGAATTTAGTGATTCCTCACTTAAATACCCAGTTCTCATCAGTACAAGTGCCTTCCTTAATACCCATCACTCATCTAGCCCCCCCTGCCCACCTCGACAGCAATGCTTAGTTTATTCTCTATGGTTGATAGTCTCTTATGGTTTCCCTCTCTTTCTCTCCTTTTTTTCCACCTTCCCCTATGTTCATCTGTTGTTGTTTTTTTTCTTAATTCCACATAGGAGTGAAATCATATGGTATTTGTCTTTCTCTGACTTATTTCACTTAGCATAATACACTTGTTGAGTTCCATCTGTCTTGTGGTTTTAATTTGCATATTTCTTAGAACTAGTGATGTTGAGCATCTAACCTTTATATGTGGTCATTATTCATTTCCATATCTTGCTTAAAGAACTAATCATTTCTTTTGCCCATTTTCATATTGGACTATCTTTTCATTATTGTAAGACTTCTATCTATATCCTAACTACAGCCCCCTTATCAGGGATATGATTTTCAAATATTTTATTCATCACCTTGCCTTTTCACTTTTTCCTGATGGTTACATTTGAAGCATAGAAGCTTTTATTTTTTTAGATTTTGATGAAATCCTTAATCTGTTTCTGTCTTTTGATGCCATATTTAAGAAACTGTTGCCAAATGCAATCACCAACATACACACCTGTTTTTTTCTATGAGTTTTATAATTTTAGCTCTTAATATTTCATGTTAAGTTTGTACATACGTTGTGAGGTAGAGGTCTAATTTTATTACTTTGTGCGTGGATATCCATTTGTCTCAGTACCATTTGTTAAAAAGACTATTCTTATTCCATTTGAGTGTCTCGACACCCTTGTTGAAAATCAATCCACCATAATTTGAGAGTTTGTTTTTAGATCCTCAATTCTAATACATTGACCTATATGACTATCCTTACGCCACTACCAAATCAGATTTTATGAGAATTCTTTCCTAGTCCTCTTGCAAATTACCACTCATTTATATTACAATTATGTAATAAGTCAATGTAGTAGAACCTAACTTTACTCCTGTAGAGACTTATACTTTTTGAAGGAGCCTTTTGCCAGCTTACACCTTGCTGACTACCTGACACAATGAGAAGCCAGGCTCAAAAAGATAGAGTCCCGTTTCTCTTCTCCAGTAATACCTGTAGTTTCTCACTCAGTGCCTCCCGCATCCATTTCCGTCAAATCTTGGTTGTAGGATCCACTGTCTACTATGTACTTCGTTGTGTTATATTAACTTGTTATAATGCATAGACTCACCCATAGATTTCACCATCTAGGATATAAAGGAATAACTCTGGGTTATCAGCCTTTCTGTTTGGCAGTCTTCCTAATCCATCATCTTAAAGTTCACAATTAGATACTCTTTTGACCTGGTTCTTGTGCATACAAGACTGGCGCCGATCCCATTCTTGGCACAGAACGTACATTCTTGGAAAACAGAGTTGCCTGTATCCATCTTCTTTTACTGAAATAGAAAGATGTGCATAGCTGTACTTGGATAGGTCAATACATAATTAATGGAATAAACATTTCATTACATTATGTCAAGAATACACCTGTAAAATATCCTGTTGCATTTAATTGAATTATCAGGGAAGCCCGGGTGCCTCAGTGTTTTAGCACTGCCTTCAGGCCAGGGTGTGATCCTGGAGACCCAGGATTGAGTCCCACATCAAGCTCCTTTCATGGAGCCTGCTTCTCTCGCTGCCTGTGTCTCTGCCTCTGTCTCTCTCTGTGTGTGTGTCTCATGAATGAATAAATTAAAAAAAATTTTAAAATAATCAAATTATCAGAGACAAATAGTAGGCAAGCAATTTGAATCACAAAAAAATTTAAAAGTGAACCTGTATGATATGGAGAAGCATTCTAGTACGATATAAAGATGAGATAGTCTTACTTACCTCCCCTGAAAAATAAGCTTGCAGTAAGATAAAGGAGAAATTATATTTAATTTAAGTGTGCCAAAGGACAATACATTTGTTTTGCTAATGAAAAGATTAGAAATTATTCCATAACGTTCTCCTTATTTCATCACTGTTGAAGGGAGAATGAAGATTCTTGATTTAAAAGCACTCGATGCTGCCTCTTTCTTTCAGAATTGCAGTTAATTGAATTCAGATAAAAGGTTCCGTTTTGCTTATTAAACTTTTACTAGTTGTTCAGCTGTTATACTTCAAATCACATGTCTCTCTGCTTGCCAGTCGTTTTTCTCTCCTAACTTGAGGGGAAATTTAAAAGAGGAGTTCTTGCCTAGTTTTAATAATTTGTAATTGAAGGGATTCTTTAGAAAAATGTCTTAGAGAAAGGAAGATGGTGGCAGGGTAGGAGGAGCCTAGACTCACCTCGTCCCACTAATACAACTAGATACCTATCAACTCATCCTATATACCCCAGAAATCTACCTGAATACTGACAGAACAAAGGTCACAATTAAAGAGAGAGAAGAGGCCACTTCAAAGAAAGTCGGAAGTACAGAGACATAGTTTAGAAGAGAAAGAGATCCTATCTGCAGCAGATGGGAGGGAGTAGTGGTCCCAGCGAAGGGCAGGAGAGAAGAATACCTGGGAATGCACATAGCCACTGGCTTGGAAAAGGAGGTGGCTGAATTCCTGAGTTCTTGCAACTACGGGGGGCTTAAAGCCTGGAATTTTAAAGGTTATTGGGCTTGGCTGCGGTAGAATCTGTAGGGCACTATACTTGGAGAGAGGCACACAGCATGGAACCAGCTGGCCGGTGCCATTTCCCTCCCCTGGCCCTGTGCACAAACACAGAGACACCTGTGGGAATCAGTGCCACTCTGACACCAGCTGCCTAACTTGCTTACACCAGCCACCAACCCGTTTGCACTCCAGGGGAACTGCCCTTTTCAGTCATGCTTGCCTCAGTTCCAGCACAGCAAGCCCTTCCCCCAGAAGACCAGTACAAACCCCTCCGGACACCATGTGTCCTGACCAGAGTTTTGCAGGGTCTCAGTTCTAGTGGAGTGTGACAGGTCTCATTTTGCAAGCTAGTTAAAACCTGCTAGATTCAGGCCAAGTACCAAACACTGCCCGCAGCAGATACTGAGAGCCTATCTCTCAGATGACTGGCCTGAGGGATAGAGGAGCCAGAACCCAGTAGCAGAGTGCATGCCGCACACCCTGGAGACCGTCCCTGAAGCACCAGGCCCTGGGCACTACGGGACCATTTTCAGTGGTCCATTACTTTCAGGAACAAGTGACATAACTGGCTTTTCTAACCCAGAGAAACTGTCAGAGACCTAGACAAAATGAGAAGACAGAGGAATTTATCTCAAATGAAAGAACAGGATAATGCCACAGGGCCAGAGATCTAAGTGAGAGAGAGAGAGAAATAACGTGCCTGGTGGAGGATTTAAAGCAGTGACCATAAGGATGTTCAGTGGACTTGAGTAAAGAATGGAAGACATCAGTGAGACCCTTACAACAGAGATAGAAGAGTTAAAAAAGAATCTGAGATGAAGAGTGCAATAAATGAAATTAGAATACAGATCTGGAATATTCTCTGGACTAGATCATACATTAGGCCAGAAAACAGGCCTTAGGAAGTACAAAGATTGAAGTCCTACCATGCACCGTTCCTGACCACAATACTATGAAACTAGAAGTGGACTACAAAAAACCGTCTGAAAAGACCACAAATACATGGAGGTGAAATAACATCGTACTATCAATGTGTGGGCCAACCAGAAAATAAATGAAGAAATTTCAAAATACATGGAAACAAATGAAAATGAAAACACAATTGTCCAAAACCTTTGAGATGCAGCCAAAGTGACTCTAAGAGGGAAGTATATATAGCAATACAGGCCTACCTCAAGAAGCAAAAACAAAATCTCAACACAACCTGACCTTACACCTAAAGAAGCTAGAAAAAAGAACAACAAATGAAATCTAAAGCCAGCAGAAGGAAGGAGATGATAAAAATTAGAGGAAAAATAGGGGTCCTGGGTGGCTGAGTTGGTTAACTGGCCAACTCTTTGATTTTGGCTAAGGTCACGTTCTCAGGGTCCTGGGATTGAGGCCTGCTTCAGCCTCCAACCTCAGTCTACTGGAGGATTCTCTCTCTCCCTTTTCCTTTGCCCCTCCCCCCCGCCCCAATAAATAAATCTTTAAAAAAACATTAGAGTGGAAATAAATGATATAGAAACTAAACACAAATAAAAATAGAACAGATCAACAGTAGCTGGTTCTTTGAAAAATTTAATAAAATTGATAAGGCTCTAGCCATAGTTCTCAAAAAGAAAAGGGAAAGGACCCAAATAAAATCACACATGACAGAGGAGAATAACCAACACTGCAGAAATCCAAACAATTATAAAAGAATATTATGAAAAATATATGTCAACAAATTGGACAACCTAGAAGAAATGGATAAGTTCCTAGAAACATATAAATTACCAAAACTGAAGCAGGAAGGAAGTAGAACAGAACGCTAACCAGCCAAGAAATTGAATCACTCCTCCAAAAACCTGGAACAAACACAAGTCCAGGACCAGATGGCTTCAGAGGCAAATTCTACCAAGCACATAAAGAAAGAGTTAGTATGCGTTCTTCTCAAACTGTCCCAAAAAAACAGAAGAGGAAGGAAAACTTCCAAATTCATTTGATGAGGCCAGCATTACCCTGATACCAAGACCAGATAAAGACACCACAAAGAGAATTACTGGCCAATTTTTAGTGCAAAAATCCTTAACAAAATAGTAGCAAACTGAATAACAATACATTAAGAAAATCACCGCCATGATCAAATGGGATTTATTCCTGGGTTGCACGGGTGATTCAGTATCTGCAAATCAATCAGTGTGATGCACCATATTAATAAAAGAAAGAAGAATCATCATCATTTCCATAGCTGTAGGAAAAGCGTTTGATGAAGTACAATATCCATGCATGATAAAAACCCTCCACAAAGTAGGTTTAAGAGGGAACATACCTCAACATAATAAAGGGAATGTATGAAAAAATGCACAGATAATGTCCTCCTAAATGGGGAAAAAGCAAGAGAAAAGGTTCATGTCTGGTGTTGTTGATGCTGGCTGTTGCCTAGATTTATAGTTAGGGCAGGCAGCCAAAATGCTTACACTGGCACACCTGGACTCTCTTTGTGGCCTGAGCCTCCTCACAACAGGAGGGGCTAAATTCCAAGTAAGCAGGCTGAGATACAGAACAGGGCAGAAGCTGTGTTGCCTTTCGTAGCCTAGCCTTGGAATACACACAACATCACATTGACCGTATTCTGTTCGTTAGTAGCAAGTCACTAAGGTTAGCCCACAGCCTTTTTGTTTTGTTTTGTTTTAGTGGAATACTGGACCACCTATGAACACATGAAGAATGCAATTTTTAGTGTAATTTACCCACCGGCCACAGTGTTCTATATTCCTTTCACATGAAAAATGCACTCACCTCCTCCCAGTACCTGCAACAAATCTCAGTTATCATGGCATCGGGTTCAGGATGGAGTCCAAGATCTTGCCATCTTAATCAGATGCAGCGGGGATAAGGTGCCAGGGTTATGTTGTCTAAATTTTAGTCCCTTGAGAGCAGGTTCTCTCAATAGGAATGAAGACTTGAGAATTAAAGAGAACAGTTCTCTACTATTGAAAACACAACATTCTGGTAACTTGCTAAAGACTCTTCCATTCAGAAAGAAGATGGAAATCACACTAGTCCATAGCAGGTTTGAGATGCAGCCTGATGCATGTGTCCATCTTTCAGTCAGACTCAGTCTGAAACCATGGAAATTCTTCTCCATGGCTCTTTGCTGTCTATCCTCTCTGAGCTCTTGGTTCTGTCCTTCAAGAAATGACCTGTGTTTGCAGCTGTGTTTTCAGCCTGCTGCCTCCCTGTGGGGACTTCTAAGACCCAAAGGCCTATTTTCAGTCTGTGCTATCTAGGTCTCTTTTAGTCCAAGCTCGCAAACAGTGTTTTTGATGCTATAATTTTCTTAACTTCTTGAGTTTTTCTGTGAAAATCAGTGGATTGATTTTATGTCAGTAGAAAAGCCACTCTCCTGGGTCTTTTTGAGATAAACTTTTCAACTGGCCCCTCCTGTGAAGCTCATACTCCTAAGATGCTTAAATAAATTTGAGGCATACCTGAAATCCTTCTGAGGCCTTAACAAAAGGTTTTATAATCTTGGCTTCATCCATAGGCCATGTTTTCCCAGATTTGCTCTTGACCCAGAATGCATTTCTTTATTTTAGCATTATTTGACATTTCAGCATACGGAAAGGCTATAAATGTGGAAAAAATATTTGCACCCAGTTAGTCCGGGTCTTTCATACTGCTTAGACCTTGTTTAGTTTATCTTTTGTGTCCCGTTTTACTTTCAAGTGGTTTGTGGCGTGAGTTCCTTTTCCGCTAGTGTCATTTTCTTCACTTGCCTGGAACCTTTGCTGTCAGCCTCTTCAAGGGCCATCAGGTTTCCATTAACAGTCTGTTAGAAGCCCTTTTGGTTTCCATTCTTACTCTCCCCTACATCCTTTCAGTTACTACCTAACTCTCGGTTCAAAGGAGGTTCAGGTTTAAATATTTTAATGGCAGCACCCCACGTTTAATATCAGTACCTGTGGCAGTTATTTATTGCGGCATAATAAACCACCTCAAAACCTAGTTGCTCAAAACAGCATTTATTTGGTTCACAAGTGTTTAGTTTAGGCAAAGCCGAGTAAGGCCAACTCATTTCTTCTTCATTTGGTGTCAGCTGAGATGACTGGAAGCTGGGGACTAGAATCATCTAAAATCATGTTCATGCAAATGTTTGGCTGTTGAGGCTGGCTTTTGGCAAGGACGTTAGCTGGGTCAGTCTCAGCTGCAATGTCTACATGAAGACACACCAGGTGGCCTGGGCTTCCCCATAGCAGCTAGATTCTAAGGGTTAGTTTCCCTAGAAGAAGAATGTCAATGGAAGCTGTATCACATTTTTTAACCTAGCCTTAAAAAATCACACAGCGGTTCTGCCGAATTCTATTCACTGGAAACCAATTACTAAGGTCAGCACATTTTAAGGGGTGGGATTATCATGGGAGAAGTGTCAAAGAATTTATAAAACCACCACATCCACTTACCCTGTCTTATCAGTCATATCCAGAAGAAAGAAGTTCTTCCCAACTCAGCATCACTGAAACCCTGTCAGGTTTTTCGGTGGTGGTTCTTGGTGCTTAGTATGTTCCCTTGTTTTGTGGGAAGTAACAGAGGATTATAAGATAATACTATTCAATTAGGTGGGGTTTTTTTGTTGTTGTTGTTCAAAAGCATATGGTTCATCTCACTTATACTGAGACTTGTGGTTTCTTAATCCTGAGAATCATTTCTCCTGGGAATGCAATTCAAATTAATGTAAATCATTTGTAATTCAGAAAAAGGCTTGTGGCTTAGAATGAGTATTTATAGATTCAATAATTAGAGTCTTATTTTCAAAGTCTTCTCTTAGGAAGCATTTATTGGTTAAGACCTACATAAGTCAATATGATATTACTAAAACTTTTTAAAAATTAATGGGAGTATTCATTGGGACACTCGAGTGGCTCAGTGGTTTGCGTATCTGTCTTTGGTTCAGGGCATGATCCTAGGGCCTTGGGATCGAGTCCTTCATTGGGCTCCCTGTGGAGCTTGTCCCTCTGCCTATATCTCTGCCTCTCTCTATGTGTCTCATGAATAAATAATTTTTAAAAATTATGGTGTGTTAGGATGGGGGAAGGGGCCAGAGACTTTCTTTTCTTTTTTAAAATTTTATTTGAATTCAATTTGCCTATGTAAGAGACTTTATACTAAGAGGTGACTTACAGTTATTTTATGGAGGAAAGATCTGAAGCAGTCATACAAAAATGAAGGCATAAAATGAAGTACAAATGTTGTATGGCAAAGACAATGATAGCAGAGATCTTTTTTTAGTAACTCCTAGTGGTTTTAACTTTGTTCTTAATTTTCTAAGTGCTTCAGGGTTCCACATTCTAAGACTACTACAATATAGATTATATTTTATTGCAAATGAATTTATTTTAAAATGGGAGCACCTGGCTGACTCAGTCAGTAGAGCATTTGACTCTTGATCTTGATGGTATGAATTCGAGCCTATGGTTCAGTGCAGAGACTTAAACATAAAATGTTTTTTAAAATGTTGGTTATAGTTTTGAGTTAAACTAATTTCATTCCATTTCCAAACTGTATTGTTCTATTCATGCAGATTGGTGATCTTAGAGCAAGATTGGAAACTGAATCTTCAAGATGTCTACACCTGGATGCAAAAAATCAAGTTCTTCAACAGGAGTTATTATCTATGATGGCAACAGAGAGGGAATGTGAGAAACTAAAACAGATTAAAAAGAACTTGGAAGAAAAAGTAGTAAACCTCAGAAGTCATGCAGAAGTCAATGTGGTAGAAGGCATTCAAGTAGAAAAGTATTATAAGTGGGAGATTGACCAGAGAGCAAGATTGATTGTAGAAGAAAGATTAAAAGAAGTCAATCTATTTTTACAGGTTAGTTTACTGATCTGTGATATGCTTTCATTTATTTCATTACAAATTACACTTTGGTTATATGCATTGTGTATGTTTCCTCTGCTTCCTTTACAGCAATCTGTTTGGTATATTTCTGGAGGCATTCGTTCCTCCCTGTAAAGATTTCACTTTTCATCATTATTCTCACTAAATTGATCTTTCAAAGTGATTCTCAGGAGAGAATCATTTTTATTTTTATGACCAGTATGTATGAAACAAGACTATTTTTCTAAGATTTTATTTATGTATTCAGGAGATACACATAGAGAGGGAGAGAGAAGCAGAGACGCAGGCAGAGGGAGGAGCAGGCTCCATGCAGGGAGCCTGATGTGGGACTTGATCCCGGGACTCCAGGATCACACCTTGGGCCGCAGGCAGGTGGTAAACTGCTGAGCCACCCAGGGATCCCCTGAAACAAGACTATTAAGAGGAAAAGAAAAAATTGTGATTTAAAACTTTTACCCTGGGGAAAAAAATAAAATAAAATATAACTTTTACCATGGGGATTCCTGGGTGGCCCAGTGGTTTTAGCACCTGCCTTTGGCCCAGGGCGTGATCCTGGAGTCCCAGGATCGAGTCCCACATTGGGCTCCCAGCGTGGAGCCTCCTTCTTCTCTGCCCGTGTCTCTGCCTCTCTCTCTCTCTCTCTCTCTCTCTCTGCCTCTCATGAATAAATAAAATAAACTCTTTAAAAATAAATGAATTAAAAAAAAATAAAACTTTTACCATGGAGTATCTGGGTGGCTCAGTTGGTTAAGCAGCAGACTGTTGATCTCAGCTCAGGTCTTGGTCTCAGGTTTGTGAAATCAAGCCCTGCATTGGGCTCCATGTTCCATTCCTGGGGTATTCTTCCTTTTTGAAGATTTCATTTATTTATTTATTTCCTTATTTATTTATTGAACATGAGCAGGGGGATTGGCAGAGGGAGAGAGAGAGAGAGAGACCGAGAGACAGAGAGAGAGAATGAATCCTGGGTAGACTCTATACTGGGTGCGACACAGGGCTTGGCCTCAGGACTTCTGACTGAGAACATGCTCTGAGCAGAAATCAAGAAGCGGGTTATTCTCAAGTTGTATTATGCACTTTTTAAAATTTTTAATTGATTCTCTTGTTCTTTGAAGTATCAGATTGCATGAGTACTAATATAAGAATGATTAAACTTTATTTTTATCATTCAGATTTAATTCAGGTGACATTGGTGATAAATATTTTACACTTCAGCTTTTTTTACACATTTAGAATTGCTCTCTGAATCATTGACTCCCAACTAAAGGAAAGAAATATACTATAATTACTCAAGTTTTAGCTGTTTTAAAACTGTGCTTTTAATTTGCTTTAGAGACGAGCAGCATCTCAAGAAAACTTAGAGCAGTTAAGAGCAAGTCATGATGCTTCAATAAGAAGTCAACTGGCACTCAGAATTGAAGAGCTGGAATCTGAACTTCAATCCAAAATAAGAAATTCTCAGGAACTTAAAATAGAATTGGAAAAGTACAGGCAACTCTACCTAGAAGAATCAGAAATGCGAATGTCATTGACAAAAAAATTGAGCAAGTAAGTTAAAACAGAATCAATGAAAATAGATTTAGCTTATTGATTTGCCTCTAAAGCATAATTTTTATGGAGATGGGTTCATGAGATTAGTAGGAAGTGAAAGCCAACTGGATAGTATAATTTTGAAAAATAACTTTTGTAAATAAACTTACCATTTTATGTTCATCCAGGATAGTTTGCCTCTCTCCTCTTTTTTTTGGGGGGGGGGGGTGGTTTATATGATTTTACTTTTTCCCGTTAATATTTTCAGTTACTCTATCTTGTTGTCTTTACAAACTAATTGTTTAAAACTTTATAATTTAGACAGCATATTAGTTTTTTAAAGTTGATATATTTTATTTAACACAATATATCAAAAAATATCCTTTCAACTTGTGATCAATATAAAATTATTACTGAGATATTTCATATTTTTTTTCATTCGAAGTCTTAAAAATCCAGCATGTATTTTACAATTATATTTCAATTGGAACACTAAATTTGCATTGGGAATACGTGTCTATATTTAAACTTCATAAAATTTATAGTGGAAAAAGCAAATTCACATACCTGCATCTTTACAACCCTACTTAAAAGTTGTTTTTTTTTAAATTTTTTGGGGGGAGTTCAATTTGCCAACATGCTGCATAACAATTTGCCAACATATTGCATAACAACCAGTGCTCATCCAGCCCAAGTGCCCCCCTCAGTGCCCATCACCCAGTCACCCCACCCCCCTGCCCACCTCCCTTTCCACCATCCCTTGTTTGTTTCCCAGAGTCAGGTGTGTCTCGTGTTTTGTCACTGTCACTGATATTTTCACTCATTTTCTCTCCTTTCCCTTTATTCCCTTTCACTAATTTTTATGTTCCCTAAATGAATGAGACCATATAATGTTTGTCCTTTTCCGATTGATTTATTTCACTCAGCATAATACCCTCCAGTTCCATCCACGTTGAAGCAAGTAGTGGGTATTTAGACAGCATGTTACTGTAAAGTTTTTTGTCAGAATTACCCTAAATAGAAATATTAATGAGTTCATTTTTGCAAGATTACACCTTTAACCCAAAAGATCAAGTGCCAATTCTATACATCCTGGCAGGTTGGTAAATTAACTTTCTTGATTGTGTCTTTGGTATTATCACTAGAGAGCCTGAGGGTGGGGGAAACCTTTGTAGGTTTTCTACTTTATATGAAAGTATGCCTGTGAAATAGAGAAAGATTCACATTGGGGTGAAAGGCAGTATAAATCCCAACGTGGCTAAAAATAGCATCATGGTGGGCATGAGGAGGTGTGTGGAAGACAAAAGGGCAGATTCTACTTCCAGGGCCTTGGTAAGTGTGTTATCAGCTAATTGCCTCTGGAGCTGTTTCAGTCCTTCTGATCACTGCTCTGCCATCTACCTGGCCCCTAGAGGTTGTTGGTCTGAGGTATTCCTCGGTGCGAAACCCTCAATTTCTCTGAGGCAATGAGTAAAATGTACAAGAGTGGTGAAAGCACATCCTTGAAAATGTCTTTGAGGGATGGTTTATTTTTATGTTCTGAACTGGTTTACTAAATACAAATATGTGTAATGGCATTCTCCAGAATCTTGTAATTGCAGCCATTCCAGAAGGTAGCAAGTATTATCTGTCAATCCATGTACATCAGTGTCAGCCATTTCTTTCCCTCCCCTAATTTGTTAGTTAGTTATCCCTGGAATCATATATACTCCTTTGGAATAATTTTATTTATTTATTTATTTTATGATAGTCACAGAGAAAGAGAGGCAGAGACAGAAGCAGGCAGAGGGAGAAGCAGGCTCCATGCACCGGGAGCCCGATGTGGGATTCGATCCCGGGTCTCCAGGATCGCGCCCTGGGCCAAAGGCAGGCGCCAAACCGCTGCGCCACCCAGGGATCCCATAATGAAGCGTTCTTTTTTTTTTTTTTTCAATTTTTCTTTATTTATGATAGTCAGAGAGAGGGAGAGAGAGAGAGGCAGAGGAAGAAGCAGGCTGCATGCACTGGGAGCCCGACATGGGATTCGATCCCAGGTCTCCAGGATTGCGCCCTGGGCCAAAGGCAGGCACTAAACTGCTGCGCCACCCAGGGATCCCTCTTTGGAATAATTTTAAACCTATAAGTATATATAGTAGCTCTGCTCTGTCACGTTTTCAGTGTTAAAACACTGTTTACTGGCACATTCTGTTTGATATTATGGAAACTTAAAAAAATGCAGGTCATGCAGGAATGATTTGGGTAGAAATGAAATGCTAAGCACCTGTGTTGCATAATCTTCACAGGACTAATGAGAGGCTGGAAGGTACCACTACCAAATATCTGGTGGAGAGACAGCAGAACAGACCTTTCCACAGCACTCCTACTATGGGACCAGTCTTGGAAGGGCCTTATGTTGGAAATTTGACTAGTAGTTTACTGCTGGATAGAAATGTTACTCCAAGAGAAAATGTAATGATTCCTACCTCAAGGCCGCAGACTTCAGTTCGCAGCATTGAAACTCACTTGATCAAGGTTAGTTATATTATCTTTCTTCTCTTGAGTTTCAGATTTCCAATAAAATTTTTGTTTTTAATTTGGTCAAATTCTGAGTTAACTGAATAATACTCATTAAGTAAAAGTTATACTGCTTTGTGCTAATAAGGAAATGGGACAGAAATTTTATGGTATTTTTTTAAAGCTCCTGGAGCGCTTATTGTCAAGAGATACCTATTATTACCTTTATTCAATAAATACAACTAAACTGTCACATTTTATCTTCTTATTTTTTAAAATTTTATGTATCTGAGAGAGAAGAGAGTGTGCCCATTAGTGGGGAGAGAGGCAGAGAGAGGGGGAGAATCTCCAGCAGGCTCCCCACTGAGTGTGGAGCCTGACTCAGGGCTTGATCCCATGACTCCGAGATGATGATCTGAGCTGGAATCAAGAGTTGGATGCTTAACCAACTGAGTTACCAAGGCACCCCCAAACAGACCCATTTCCTTGAAAAGCTATGTTAAATTGGATTTTGGAAAGTAAATATTATTACCTACGAACCCAAAATACACTTAGATGCTTTGACTTATTCTCTGATTAGCAATAGTTTATAATATGTTTAAAGTTTGCTGTAACCCAATTTTCCACCCCTATGCATAAGTGAATGATTAGAATCCAAACGCTTCACCATGTAGGGATATTTATTATTTTAACGATTCCACGGTAATTCCTTTTTATGAATTAAATAAACTTGTAACACTAAATTGATAGTTCTATGTTTTGGTGGCACCTGTGTGACTCAGTGGTTTAGCATGTATCTGCCTTTGGCTCAGGTCATGATCCAGGGGTCCTGGGATTGAGTCGCGCAACAGGATCCCAATAGGGAGCCTGCTTCTCCCTCTGCCTATGTCTGTGCTTCTCTCTCTGTACTTTTTATGAATAAATAAATAAAACAGTTTTTAAAAAGTTGTAAGTTTTGGCATTTTCTTACATAAGAGCACATCCCTAATTGCTTTCTTATAACACTTTTTTTAACTTATATTACTTCTATTTCAATTTTTATAAAATGGCTTGCTGAGCAACTGTAGAGATTTTCTAAATAAGTCAAGGAAATGTTTGATTCTTTTTTTTTTTAGAGATAGAGAGAGAGAGAGAGAGAGAAAATGAAGGAAAGCAAGCAGGTGGTAAAGGGCAATGGGAAAGAGAGAAGAGAGACTATTGGGCAGGCTGCATGCTCAGAGTGGAGCCGGATCTCATGACCCTAAGATCATGACCTGGGCCAAAATCAAGATTCTGACACTTAACTGACTGAGCCACCCAGGCACCCCACAAATAATTGGATATTTCAAATGAAATTCACATATATTTACCTTGATGCCATCACTTGAATGATTGATGACTAAGATGGCAGTGATAGGGAGCCTTTAATAACAACTCATTTCCATTGTGTATCATTGTTGTTAACATACCCATTTCAATCAATGCACATAGGCTTATGATTTTGATAGTATACTCATGGTTTTATTAATGTAGAAAAATGTAGCATAGACTCATGTTAAATGAAGCCTTAGTCTTGTTCTTTCATTCAACTTCCTTGTTTTCTTGCTCTATTCTCTTCTGATTCGATGACTTTTAGTATTATGTTTGGATGCTTTTCTTCCTTTTGTGTATCTGTTATAAATATTTGGTTTGTGATTACCATGAAGTTCATATATAACATCCTGTGTATGTATAGCAATCTCTTTTAAGTTGATGGTTACTTCAGTTCAAACAGACTTTAAAAACACTGCATTTTTACACCCTGCCTTGTTTTATAAATTTGATGTCATAGTTTACACCTTTGTATTTTGTGTATCCCTTAACTAGTTACTGTAGATCTAATTGATATTATTCCTTTTGTCTTGTAACCCTCATACTGGCTTTATAAAAATGATTGGTCTATTACCTTTACAGTATGTTTGCTTTTACGATAAAACTGTCTCATTATTTTCTTATTTCTAGTTATGGTCTTTCTTTCGTTCTTTCTTTCTTTCTTTCTTTCTTTCTTTCTTTCTTTCTTTGAGAAGCAGAGTGAGTGAGAACCAAAGTGAAGGGGAGGGAGGGGCAGAGGGAGAGGGAGAAGCAGGCTCCTCTCTGAGCAGGGAACAAACAGGGAGTCCCTTGCAGAGCTTGATCCCAGGGTCCTGGGAGACTGTTCACTGACAGCCATCCAGGTACCCTGGCCTTTTCTGATTAAAGAAGTCCTTTTAGCATCTCTTATAAGACCTATTTAGTGGTGATGAACTTCTTTAAGTTTTGTGTGGGAAACACTTTATCTTTCTTTCAGTTCTGAATTATAAACCTGCCAAAAATATCCTAGGTTTTTTCCTCTTAGCACTTGGAAAATATCATGCCATAATTTCTTTTCTTTTTTTTGAACTTTCTTTTTATATAATAAATTTATTTTTTATTGGTGTTCAATTTGCCAACATACAGAATAACACCCAGTGCTCATCCCGTCAAGTGCACCCCTCAGTGCCCGTCACCCATTCACCCCCATCCCCTGCCCTCCTCCCCTTCCACCACCCCTAGGTCGTTTCCCGGGGGTAGGAGTCTTCACGTTCTGTCTCCCTTTCTGATATTTCCTACCCATTTCTTCTCCCTTCCCTTCTATTCCCTTTCACTATTATTTATATTCCCCAAATGAATGAGACCATATAATGTTTGTCCTTCTCTGATTTTAATTGGAGTTCAATTTGCCAACATTTAGCATAACACCCAGTGCTCATCCCAAGTGCCCCGCTCAGTGCCTATCACCCAGTCACCCCAACCCTCCGCCCACCTCCCCTTACACTACACCTTGTTCATTTCCCAGAGTTAGGTGTCTCTCATGTTTTGTCACCCTCACCGATATTTTCACTCATTTTCTCTCCTTTCCCTTTATTCCCTTTCACTAAATTTTATATTCCCCAATTGAATGAGACCATTATAATGTTTGTCCTTCTCCGATGGACTTATTTCACTCAGCACAAGACCCTTGAGGTCCCTCCACGTCAAAGCAAATGGTGGGTATTTGTCGTTTCTAATGGCTGAGTAATATTCCAATGTATACATAGACCACATCTTCTTTATCCATTCATCTTTCGATGGACACCGAGGCTCCTTCCACAGTTTGGCTATTGTGGACATTGCTGCTATAAACATCGGGGTGCAGGTGTCCTGCCGTTTCACTGCATCTGTATCTTTGAGGTAAATCCCCAGCAGTGCAATTGCTGGGTGGTAGGGCAGGTCTATTTTTAACTCTTTGAGGAACCTGCACACAGTTTTCCAGAGTGCATGCCACAATTTCGGCTGAAAAATCCACTGATATCCCTGTAGTGGTTCACTTTGATATAACTAATTGCTTTTCTTTTCTTTTCTTTTTTTTTTCTGCTTTTAAGATTCTCCTTTTCTCTTTCAATTTTGACTTGTTATGTGTCTTGGTGTGAAACTCTTTGGGTTCCTTTTATTTGGGACTGGCAATGCTTCCGGTGCCTGGAGGTCTGTTTTCTTCCCCAGGTTAGGGAAGTTTTTAGGTATTCTTTCTTCAAATAAGGTCTTCACCCTTTTCTCTCTTCTTTTTCTAATGTGAGTTTTATTACACTTGATGCTGTTCCAGAGGTCCCTGTATCTTTATTTTTCCAATTCTTTCTTCTTTTTGCTTTTCAGCTTGGATGATTTTTACTACCCTTTCTTGCAGATTGCTGATCTGTTCTTCACATCTTTTAATCTGCTGTCGATTGTGTCTGGTGTATTTTTCATTTCAGTTATTGTATTCTGCAGCCCTAATTGGTTCTTTTGTATATGTTCTCTTTGTTGAAGTTCTCACTGAATCCGTCCATTCTTCCACGTTTGCTGAGCATCTCTGTGACCATTACTTTGAACTCTTTATCAGGATGACTCCTTATCTCTGTTTCATTTCGTTATTTTTCTGAGGCTCTGTCTCATGGCCTTGTTCTTTCTTTTGGAACATACTCCTCTGTCTCCTTGTTTTGTGTGACTTTCTCTGTTTGTTTCTAAAATTGTTCTTTCCAACTTTTCCCTCTTCAAAATATGTTGCTTTGAACAATGAATGTTAGTTATAAAGTCAAGCAAGAAGAAATATTTTTCAAAGTATTGTCTGGTCATTTCTCTCATTGGAGGTGTGGTGGGGTAGGTGGCAGATGACAGTGCTCTTCTTTTTCTGAGTTCAGAGCACAGGAGTCAGGCAGATGGAGTTAAACTTAGTAGGTTTGTTACTAATACATGCTAACGGATCGGAGGATGTGGTTTGGGTGGGTATGTAGGCACAGTGGGCTTCCCAGTTCTTTATCCCAAATTAGGCACTTCCCCACACAGTTGTAAATGGAGGAAACAAATGTTTGATGCCCATCCCACGAAGATGAGAGCGGACCTGAATTCATGTTACCATGGGTGAGCACATCTTTTCAAAAAAGAGATTTGGAATCTCATAAGCACTGCCTAGTGCCTTCTCCCCAATTCACTCATGAGGTAAATCTCCCTTCCTGCTGGGAGGGAGGTAGAGATAAATCCACTTGTGGGTAATGATGGTTTACCTCTAATTTCTGGCTGGATTTAAATTAAAGTTAGTCCTGCCTTTTGTACATACCAACTCTCATAATGATGAGAGGTTGGACAGAGCATAGTAGGTGGTAAAGAGAAATCTGTTTTGTGTTTAATAATCCACAACATAGATAACTCATTTGTTGATTGATTTTGGTAAACCAAGTTTTATCTGGAGGAAAAGAATAATTCTTTCCAGGAAGAGTTTCCTCCATTTCAGCCTCTTTGGTTCAACTAAAGATTTTCTCCTTCAAATTCCGTGTCTTGTGGTTTAAAAAATTTGTGCTTATAAATGCAGTCTATTAACTGTTCCTAATAGGAGTAAAGATCATTTCCATTGCTGTTTTTTACTCATAAAGCATTACAATTTGTAATTTAAATTACACTTTAGACTTTAAAATTTATAATTTAATTAGAAAGCTGTTTTGTGCCTCATGCCTAGTCGTTATTGAGCCACATGACAAACTTTTATGTGTTCATTTTCAGTCAGTTATAGTTAAAAATGTAGGTATTTTTCCTGAAGATGATGAAGTAACTGGCATAAAAACTCTCAGCTCAGGAGGACCTAAAGCACATTCCTGGCCTGCAACTCTTTGGTCTTTTGACCTGAGGCAAACTGCCATCTTTCTGAGGCCTTCTTGTCTCTTATGTAAAAGTAGGGACTTTGACTAACTTAGTGACTTTGATACCTTGTGGAAAAAAATATTTTTTTCAAAGAATGGAACTTCATTTGTTTTTGTTTTGTTTTGTTTTGTTTTGTTTGTTTCTGTTTTTGCATTAAACTGTATTATACAGAACCGAGACAAGTGGAGCTGTGTAGCTAAAAGAGAGAGGAGACTACAGCTGTAGACTTTTGTCCCTCAATCCTACAGTATCCCCAATGGATCCTTAGATTGGTAGTTTGGAAACAAACTGTTTTGAGAAAATCCTTCTAATTAATGAGTCTTCGAATTAAAATTTGCTGATACGTTGTTTTTATGTGTATAATTTTCTTACCCTCCTATGTTTTTGATAAATGGAAAAGTATAAATACAATTGCAAATATGTTCTCTTTATTAATGGATTGCAAGCTCTTTCTACCATCTAACTCAGTTCTCACCTGGAAATAAACCAGGGTCACAGAAGCAAGTATTTAGGAAAAGACATTTGGGGAAAAGATAATTACATTACGTTGATCGTTCCTTAAGGAAATGAAGGCAGGCACTTAAGTGACTGGGCCACCTAGGCTCCACTTAGTACCGTATTTAGACCCTATTTTGGGAATTCAATGAGAGGATACCTTTTATAAGAAATAAGAGCGTTCTAGATGGGAATATTTGTAATGCACATTTGATCCTTGACCAACATGGAATTGAAGCTGCAGGTCTAGTTTGCCTACACATGGACTTTCTTGGCTGTTGTGTTGTACTGTATTTTCTCTTATCTTTTTCTCAATAACCTTTTTTTTCTCTAGCTTACTTTATTTTAAGAATATATTATATAACACATGTAATGTACAAACCATGTGTTAATGGACTGTGTTATTGGTAAGGCTTCCCATCGCCAGTAGGCTATTAGTCATTAAATTTTGGGAGAATCAGAAATTATACAGTTTTGGCTGCACGGTTTAAGTGCACCTAACCACTGTGTTGCTCAAAGGTCAACTGTAGTTTGAAATATTCCCAAATATTCCATAATTAAGCAGATTATGATAAGTATAGTGTTTCAAAAATTGGTCCTAATTCATAGAAAGGAAACAAAGTTACAGTAAAAATTTCTTTTCCTTGTTTCTAATTCTAGAAACTTATCAATGTGAAACTAAGTTGGAAAACTGGTGCTAGCTTATATTTTTTCCTTTCCTGAAGCAGATTTTCTGAAATCTCTGTGTTCGCATGAAAAGAAGTACATCAGTCATCATATAGATAACAAAATATTTTTAATCAGTATTGCCAGCAGAATTTCCACATAACTTTTTGTAGTCCCACTTCCATTGTTTTATGTATTTAAGAGTCTGTGCTGAAAAATAGAGCATACAACATACCTTAAGATTTTGTTTTTCTAAAAGTGGAAAGTGGAAAGCTCATTCGGTGGAATAATTTATTAAACAACTGATTAAACTCTCATAAAGGGCACTTTTTCTGAAAATCACAAAGTATTTAAGTGTAAAATGACTCTTGTTACACTTTTTGTAACAGTAAGATCAAACAGGATCCTTCAGAAGTTATGTATATTCTTTTATTTGACATTCTGAGCTCCATTGGTTTCTATACTATTTTTATTTAAATTCAATTAATTAGCTTATAATGTTATGATATATATATATATTATATCATGCCCTGAGCCAAAGGCCTACTCTCAGCCACTGAGCCACCCAAAGGTCCAAAAATTTCATTATTTATTGGCTGAGTAATATTCTGTTCTCATTCTCCCTCCCTCTCTCTCTCTAATAAATGAATAAGATTATTTATTTATTTATTTATTTATTTATTTATTTATATCGACATCACATCTTCTTTATGCTTATGGGATGTTTCAAAGAACATCCATACCTCTCAGCTTGGCTATTACTGGTATAAACATATGGGTGCAGGTGCCCCTCTGGATCCCGACCAAAGTGATCTTTGGGATTCATAACTTCTAGCGCAATTGCTGGGTGTTACATAGGTAGCTCCTTTTTCAACTTTTTGAGGAACCTCTTGTACTTATTTCCAGAGTGGCTGCACCCGGTTGCATTCCCACCCACATCATAAGAGGATTCCCCCTTTCTCTGCATTTCCGCCAAAATCTGTCATTTCCATTATGAAAGGCGTGAGGGGGAAACTCACCGTGGTTTTGATTTGTATTTCTCTGGGGCCAACTGATATTGAGCATGTTTTCATGTGTCTGTTGGCCATATGTAGGTGTAAGGTTAGGTTGTGTACTTAGGACCTTTCTCCTTTCTTGAGAAAGGCTTGTATTGCTATATACTTCCCTCTTAGGATGACCTTTATTGCATCCCAGATGTTTTGAGCAGTTGTGTTTCCATTTTCGTTCGTTTCTATGAGGTCTTTAAAACTGTGCTTTAATTCCCTGGCTTCTTTAACCTCCGTGTATTTGAATTCTTTCCAAATTTCCTCTTGTGATCAAGTTCTAGTTTCAAAGCATTGTGGTCTGAAAGTATGCAGGGAATGATCCCAATCTTTTGGTATCAGTTGAGACCTCATTTATGACCCAG
Source organism: Vulpes vulpes (assembly GCF_048418805.1). Lineage (NCBI taxonomy): Eukaryota > Metazoa > Chordata > Mammalia > Carnivora > Canidae > Vulpes > Vulpes vulpes. The sequence continues at coordinate 102,734,092 of NC_132781.1, read as the reverse complement.
TACGTGATCTAGTGTGGAACACGTTCCATGTGCACCCGAGAAGAATGTGTATTCTGTTGCTGTAGAATGGAATGCTCTGAAGTTATCTGTGAAGTCCATTTTGTGCAGTGTGTCATTCAAAGCCCTTGTGCCCTTGTGGATCTTCTGCTTAGATGATCTGGCCGTTACAGTGAGTGGTGTGTTAAAGTGCCTACTATTATTGTATAACTATCAATGTGTTCCTTTAATTTTGTTATTAATTGGTTCCTAAGGGAGGCCTGGGTGGCTCAGTCGGTTAAGCCCTTGCCTTTGGTCAGGTCATGTTCTCAGAGTCCTGGGATCAAGCCCTCATCAGGCTCCCTGTTGAGTGGGGAGTCTGCTTCTCCCTCTCCTGCTTCCCGTGCTTCTGTTCTCTCTCTATGTCAAATAAATAAATACATGAAATCTTAACAGAAAATTGGTTTGTATCGTTGGCTGCTCCTACCTTAGAGGCATTAAAACTTATAGTTGTTCAATTTTCTCTTTGGATAGACCCTTTCATTATGGCATAGTGTCTTTCTTCATCTCTTAATGCAGTCTTTGGTTTAAAATACAATTGTCTGTTATCAAGATTGCCAATCCAGTTTTTTTTTTTAATCTCCTTTAATATGACGAAATGGTTTTCCACCCCCTCACCTTCAATCTGGGTTGCCTTTGTGACTAAAATGAGTCTCTTGCAGATAGCATATCGATGGGTCTTGCTTTTTTTTGTTTTAAATCCACTGGGATACCCTGTGTGTTTTGGTTGGGGCATTTGGCTTGTTTACATTCAGAGTAACGATTGAAAGATATGGATGTAGTGCCATTGTATTACGTGTAAAGTCCGTGTTTTGGTGTACTGTGTCTGTTCCTTTCTGGTCTGTGTTACTTTTGGGCTCTGTGTTTGCTTAAAGATTCCCCTTTACCACTTCTTGCAGGGCTGTTTTAGGGATCACAAATTCTTTTATTTTCTGTTTGTCCTGGAAGCTTTTTATCTCCCCTTGTATTTTGAATGAGAGCCTTGCTGGATAAAATTCTTGGCTGTAGATTCCTCTCATTGAGCACCCTGAGTATATCATGCCAGCTCTCTCTGGCCTGCTAGGTAGGTCTCTCTGGATAGATCTGCTGGCAGTTGAATATTTCTCTCCTTCTTGGTTCAGGCCCTCCTGTTCCAAGCTGCTTTCAGAATTTTCTCTTTGTGTCTGAAAGTTGCAAGCTTTGCTATTAAATGTTGAGATATTGACCTGTTTTTTATCGATTTTGAGGAAGGTTCTCTGTGCCTCCTGGCACTTGAGTGCCTGTTTCTTTCCCCAGATGAGGGAAGATTTCTGCTATAATTTGCTCAAATATGCCTTCTGCCCCCTCCTTCCCCTCTTTCTCTGGGATCCCCATTATTCTAACATTGTTTTGCTGTGTGGTAAGACTCATCTCTCAAATTCTCCTGTCATAGTCCAGTGGTTGTTTCTCTCACTTTTCCTCAGCTTCTTTATTCTCCATTGTTTTGTCTTCTATATCACTACTTCTCTGTGAAGCCTCATTTATCCTAGCAGTTAGAACCTTCATTTTTTATTGCAAATCACTAAGATTAACCTTTTTTATTTCAACTTGATTAGATATCAGTTGTTTTATTTCTCCAGAAAGGCATTCTCTAGTGTCCTCTGTGTGTTTTTTAAGCCCAGCTATTATCTTGATGGTCCTTATTCTGAACTCTCGCTCCAGCCTCTTCCTTCTATCCATGCTGATTAGGTTCCGGGCAGTCAGTACTACCTCTCGTTCTTTGTGGTGATATTTCCATCTTGTCATTCTGTCCAGAGAAGAAGAGATGAGTGAGAGAACAGAATATAAAAATATCAAGAATGACCCCAGATAAATACACTAAAGAAATCAGAAGAGACCTGAAGCCAATTTAAAGGTTAACAAAGGAGATAATAGAATTAGATAGCTGAAGAGAGCAGAGCAGTACACTGGATCCTATGTGAATTTTGGTCTTTTTGTTAGGAAATTGCATCCCCAAATGGTTAAGAGAAAACCTTGTATATATACAAAAATAAAATTAAATACAATGAATGGATTGAATGTAAGTATAAAAATGGAAATTAAAAGTCAAAATAAAAAGGATATTATCAGCCAGTTGAACACAACAGAGCAATATACTATATCCTAAGTATATTTTGGTTTGTTTGTTTCTTAGAAGAAACTCCATCGCAAAATTGTAAAGAATGAAAAACTTCATTATATGCAAAAATAAAATTAAACGCAATGAAAGGAGATTGAATGTAAATATGAAAATTAAGATAGATTTTAAAAATAATATAATCAGACAGATGAAGAGAATAGAGCAGTATAGTAGATTCTGGTTGTACTTTAGTCTATTTCTTAGAAGGAACTACTTCCTGAAATGATATAGAAAGAAAAAGTTCAATATATATAGGAATAATATTAAGAGCCGTGAAAGGATTGAATGCAAGTGTAAAAAGGTAAATTGTAAGAGTTGATAAACGAAGAAATTGGTTGAAAGCAAAAAGAAAATTAAAATAGAAAGACTAAGGAGTCCTGAGAAATAGCCATGAGTTCTATATACTGTTTGCCCCTAGCACTGGAGTTCTGCAGCTCTGTATGATGAGTAAAGTTGGCCTTAGCAGGATGTTGTTGCTGACCTCCTGAGGGAGAGGCCTGTTGCACTGATTCTTAGGTATCTTTGCTTAGGGTGGGATTGCACCACCCTTGCCAGGGGGCCAGGCCAGGTAAGCAGCTCCAGATTGCTCTCTGTGGCTTTTGTTCCCTGAAGGCTTTCTGGGCAGCTTTAGAGGATGAGAATGAAAATGGCGGCCTCCTAATCTCCAGCCCTGGAATAGAAAGATCTCACTCCCTACTGTGTCTCCCTGGTTTCTGTCTGCACTCTGTATTCACCCAGCCTGTGACCAAGCATTTTTATCTCAAGCACAGACCCCCTTTTGATTTTCCAAACTTTGCAGACCCCTGTAGCCCCCATTCACGCTGTGCCTCCAGGGGGAAGGAGGAGGTCTTGCCCAGTTTTGCCACTTGCTGGACCCCTGCTTGGAAAGTGGTCACCTGACTGTTCCTCGGTTTGGGGTTTATGGCAACATTGAGCTGAATGCCCACTCCTGGGCTCACTGATTGCAGCTGGCTTCCCTGCCAAATGCCTTGGCAACTGCCATACTCAGGCACCGCCCCCATTCCTTCTGTGACACCCCGCCCCCCGGGATCCTGAGACCACACTGTCTGTCCCACTTAGGATGCTGCCCCCCATTGCCACCTGAGCACCTTTCAGACAGGGATGTCCTCACTGGAACAGACCTCTTAAAAGTTCTGGTTGTGCACTCTGCTGCTATATCACTTTCCAGGACTTGCCTTCTGGCTTCCAGAGGCTCCCTGCCCCCCTGGTTTAATCTTCTGATATATGCCTGTGATTCATTTCTCCACAGCTCCTACCTTGCAGAAAGCAGTCACTGTTCTATTTGTAGAATTGCAACAATTCTTTTCATGGATCTCTGTCTGAGTCCTCAGGTGTTCAGAATGATCTGATACCTATGTAGCTGAATCCCAGGCACCAGACAAAACTAGGGTCTCCTACTCCTCCACCATCGTCCTCTTCTTCCAGAAATTCTGTATATTCGATTGATCAATATTAAATGTACTTTTCATTAGACTCCTCTAAACACCATTATAGGTTTCTTCTCAGTTATCCAGATTAAAATAAGTAGGGATTTATTTTATTTATGTGATTATCTTTGTATTTAAGCGAATTGTAACTTTTACTCTCTAAAAGTATCATTTCCAGACCATGTTTCATAAGCAAAATAAAATTCCTACAGTAATGTCTCTTGTTTAACTTGAACATTGTAAGTAACGTTTGACTTATTTCAGATGCTGCAGGAATTGGAAGACAGTATAACCGGAGAACTAAAAGAAGGTATGTTGCCAAATGTACAAATTTAGATGGTCATTAATTTCTGAAATAAACCACAAATAGTAACTGGCATCCCTTCCCCTTGTTAAAATTTTGTCTAGATATATCTAATAAAAATGTAAAACAAAAATAGTGAATAACAGACTTATTCCTCATTTGCTCATCGTGTTTCATACCTTTTTTTTAAAATCTGCAGCCTGTGTGCCTCTTAGCACTTTTGGCTGTAATCTTCCTTCACTTGTGCCATCGCTATGGAACTGTCAATCTGAAAATGTGGGTGTTCTCAGATTCTTGTTTCTGCTAGTGGTAGAAGACCAAACAGACCAGACTTGTCTTAGCAATACTTAGTTAAGCAATTATATAGTTCATATAGCTGTCCCTTGACAGGTGACATTTCAATCTCCAGCCACTGGTTTTGCCATTGGGTAAAATTCCAGGTTTCTTAGCATGGAATACAAGCACCCAAATCAATTTGGTTCTTGCCACATTGGTGAGCCTTCTCTGTGCTTTGCAGAGAGTAATCTTTCAGGGATCAGCCTTCCTATTCCCTCCACCGAAAAGCAGACAATATTGATAGAAAACCAGGATGTCCCTTCTGTGTGTTCTTATAATGTCTTGTTTTAAACCTGTCATGGTATATTTGACTCTAGGTATTGCCTCTTTGATTTTTCAGTTGATAGTATATGATTGTTCAGGGGTGGACTGTGCCATCAGCTTGCAATCTCATCTTGTAATGAGAAAACCAGAAGCTCTAGTATTTATCCACAGTAGTAATTAATTCAATGGGCAATCGTGAGCAAACTTGATTTAATAGTAATCTTGTATTTTATATTGTAGCTATATGTAGATATTTTTCATTCTTTTAACACTCAGAAGATCCCAAGTTTTTTTTACTAACTTCTAGTTAACTACAAAGTATTTCAGATAAAGAATATTATTCTTTCTCTTTTTCAGTTGCTCGTGAATTAGAATCAGGATTCTGTAGATCCTCTCCTTTAGGACCTACTGACGAATCAAATGTAAATCAAGATCTAGTACTGCAAGCATCACAAGAATATGTAGAGATTTTCAATAGAAAGTATGTGATCTGAAAGATATATAGTAACAGTTTATTACCTAGATGTTTAACATAACATTTTAATTGTTTCCCAGTAAATGTCTGATGTACAAAAAATCTTTATTAAAGGAAATTTTGTTATATCATGTGTAATGAAAGTTTATATATTATTTTAAGCTATGTTTCTTGGCATCTGATTAACTTTTAAGCATATTTTGTACATGGAAACCAGCATTATTGAGTTTTCTGGCTCCAATCTGCCCAAGTAGATCAGACCAAGTTGTCAATAATGTTTCAGGGATGGTAATTGATAGTTTTTTTTTTTTTTTGTATTTTCCATGTTTTATTACTACACATACGGATTTAGACACATATCATTTTGATATACTGCTGCTAAAGCTATCACCAATGTTTGTATGTATTTCAATTTTTATAGTGCCATAAAACCTGATAATTTTAATTTTAAATACTTATTATTCATAGCTCTTTCCTCATGGTGAAAAAGATATGCCTAAGGCTTTTTATCTTTTCTTTTTTTTTAATTTACTTTTTGAGAAGAGTCTTAAAATTAGAGAAAAGAAAAAAAATAGAGAAAATGACCTTTTCCCTCCAGAATGGTTTGGAAGTAAATTGTTAAATTGAGCCCAATTCCTGTGGCCCCTATATCCTGCAAGTCAGTACATTCCACATAGCTACCGTACAACCCTGCCAATCAGAAAATCAACACTAATACAATTGTCCCTTAAATAATGTGGAGCTTAGGGGCTCTGATCCTCTGTGTGAAAATCTGTGAACTTTTGACTCCCCGGCACTTAACTACTACTAATCTGCTGTTGACCAGAATATTTATTGTACCAAAACAGTCAATTACCTATGTTTTGTGTGTTATATGTATTGCATATGTATTGCATACTATATTCTCCTTATAAAGTAAGCTAGAGAAAATTGTTATTAAGAAAAATCAGAAGGAAGAGAAAATACAGTACTGTGTTTTTTAAAAATTGGCATATAAGTACACCCATTCAAACTATGTTAAGGATACATTATGTTTTTAAATTTAAATTCAAGTTGCCAACATTTAGAAGGGTCATCATTTTCAGATAGAGTTTTTGATAATTCATCAGTTGCATGTAACACCCAGTGCTCATCACGTCACATGCCCTCCTTCATGACCATCACCGATTTACCCCATCCCCCCATTCACTTCCCTTTCAGCAACCTTCAGTATGTTTTCTGGAGTTGAGTCTCTCATGGTTTGTCTTCCTCTCTGATTTTTCCCCATTCAGTTTCCCCTCCTTGCACCATTTCTTATATTCCACCTATGAGGGAGACCATATGATCATTGTCTTTCTCCAGTTGACTTGTTTCAGCCTGATATCCTATAGTACCATGCCCATTGATGTAATGGTAGGTATTCATCCTTTCTGATGTCTGAGTAATATTCCATTTTTTTAAAATTTTTTATTTATTTATGATAGTCACACACACAGAGAGAGAGAGAGAGAGGCAGAGACATAGGCAGAGGGAGAAGCAGGCTCCATGCACCGGGAGCCCGATGTGGGACTCGATCCCGGGTCTCCAGGATCGCGCCCTGGGCCAAAGGCAGGCGCCAAACCGCTGCGCCACCCAGGGATCCCCTGTAATATTCCATTTTGTATGTATACCACATCTTTTTTTAAAAAGAATTCATCTATTTACTCATGAGAGAGAGAGAGACAGAGACACAGGCAGGGGGAGAAGCAGGCTCCATGCAGGGAGCCGGACATGGGACTCTTCCCAGATCGCAGCATCACGCCCTGAGCCAAAGGCAGACGCTGAACCGCTGAGCCACCCAGGGGTCCCATACCACATCTTCTTTATCCATTCCTCTGTTGAAGGACATCTTGGCTCCTTCCACAGTTTGGATATTGTGGACATTGCTACTATAAACATTGAGGTTGGGATCCCTGGGTGGCGCAGCGGTTTGGCGCTTGCCTTTGGCCCAGGGCGCGATCCTGGAGACCTGGGATCGAATTCCACGTCGGGCTCCCGGTGCATGGAGCCTGCTTCTCCCTCTGCCTGTGTCTCTGCCTCTCTCTCTCTCTCTCTGTGACTATAATAAATAAATAAATAAATAAATAAATAAATAAATAAATATCATGAGGAAAGGTTAAGGGAAATAAATGACAGCCTCAGAAGGACAAATCTACCTTTAATTGGGGTTCCAGAGGGTGCTGAGAGGGACAGAGGACCAGAAAGTGTATTTGAACAATCATAGGTGAGACCTTCCTTAACTTGGGAGGGAAACAGGCATTCAGATTCAGGAGGTAGAGAGATTCCCCCCAAAATCAATAAACACCATTCAACACCCTGACATTTAACAGTGAACTTGTAAATTCCAAAGATAAAGAGAAGATCCTTAAAGCAGCAAGAGACAGAATTCCCTAACTTTTATGGGGAGGAGTATTAGGGTAACAGCAGACCTCTCCACAGACACCTGGCAGGCCACAAAGGGCTGGCAGGATACATTCAGGGTCCTAAATGAGAAGAATCTGCAGCCAAGAATACTTTATCCAGCAAGGCTCTCATTCAGAATGAAAGGAGAGATAAAGAGCTTCCAAGATAGGCAGAAACTGAAAGACTACGTGACCACCAAACCAGCTCTGCAAAAATATTAAGGGGGACTCTGTAATAGAAAGAGGAAGTCCAAGGAAACAATCCACAATAACAGGGTCTGAATAGGTATTATGATGACACTAAATACATATCTTTCAGTAGTAACTCTGAACGTGAATGGGCTTAATGACCCCAACAAAAGGTGCACAGTTTCAGACTGGACAAAAAAAGCAACCTCCCCCCTCCCAAAAAAAAGCAAGACCCATCTATTTGCTGTCTACAAGAGACTCATTTTAGACGTAAGGACACCACAGCCTGAAAATAAAAGGTTGGAGAACCATTTACCATTCAAATGGTCCTCAAAAGAAAGCAGGGGTAGCTATCCTTAAATCAGATAAACTAAAATTTACCCTGAAGACTGTAGTGAGAGATTAAGAGAGACACTATATCATACTTAAAGGATCTATCCAACAAGAGGACCTAACAATCATGAATATTTATGTACCTAATATGGGAGCTGGTCAATCAATTAATAACCAAAGTTTAGACATACTTAGATAATAATACACTAATACTGGGAGACTTCAACACAGAGCTTTGTGCAAATGACACATCTTCTAAGCACAACATTTCCAAAGAAACAAGAGCTTTAAATGATACACTGCACCAGATGATTTCACAGATATTTACAGAACTTTACATCTAAACGCAACCAAATACACATTCTTGTCAAGTGTACATGCAACTTTCTCCAGAATAGACCACATACTGGGTCACAAATCAGGTCTTAACTGATACCAAAAGATTGGGATTGTCACCTGCTTATTTTCAGACCATAATGCTTTGAAACTAGAGCTAAATCACAAGAAGAAATTTGGAAGAAACTCAAACACATGAAGGTGAAAGAGCACCCTGCTAAAAGTGAATGGGAAAACCAGGAAATTAGAGAAGAATTAAAACGTTTCATGGAAACTAGTGAAAATGAAGATACAACCATTCAAAATCTTTGGGATACAGCAAAAGAAGTCGTAAGAGGGAAATACATCGCAATGCAAGCATCCCTCAAAAAATTGGAAAAAAGAACCCTCAAATACACAAGCTAAACTTGCTCCTAAAGGAACTGGAGAAAGGACAGCAAAAAACCTATACCCAACAGAAGAAGAGAGTTAATACAGATTTGAGCAGAACTCAATGAACTAGCAAAAGTACTGTGGAAGAAATCAACAAAACTAGGAGTTGGTTCTTTGAAAGAATCAGTAGGATAGATAAACCATTAGCCAGTCTTATTAAAAACAAAAGAGAAAATACACTAATAAAATCACGAATGAAAAAGAAGAGATCACCACCAATACCAAGGAAATATAAACGAATTTCCAAAGGCAGATGGTTCAACCACTGGGCCACCCAGGTGCCCCTGCTCTTCAGTTCTGTCATATTAATCCACAGGAATTTTGATATACTTACTACCTTACAGATCACCATGGTTACTGATTATATGGATTACTTCATGCTAATATTATGAGGTACGTAGGGAATAGTCTGGAAGTTTGTGAAAAAAATTTTCCCCAGGTAATTTTTGTCAACCTTTACAAAAAAAGGAGAAACAGAGAAAACGGTTGGCCATGTAGCCAACCCTTAACAGAAGGGCTGGAGAGAAAGACTAAGAAATCACAGGCAGAAGACGACAGAAGAAAATAGAAGCCTAAAGAACCAAAGAAATAACCTTAAGTTTACCAATATGAAAGAGTAAAGAAGGACCTCACAAGATAATTTCTGAGTTTTAACATAATCATAGAAATGTTATCAACAGAATGAAAGGGGAAATAAGAGCTGCGGCCAACTAAAAGCAGTCATCAGAAGGGATTTCTCTTGCTTATTAATTTAACAATAATATTTTGTTTAAAAAGTTAAAGATGACATATATTCACATTTATGTGAATATTATGACAGAACTATTTCAGATTTTGAAAAATCATACAAATGAAATTATACCACAAAAAAATGTTCACATTTCTTTAAACTTATTTTTTCTTAGTAATCTCCACAACCCAATATGGGGCTTGAACTCACAACCTCAAGACAGGAGTCACACTCTTTAGACTGAGCCAGCCAGGCACCCCAAAAATCTTAATATGTGTAACCACTATTTTTTTTAAAAAAGATTTTGTTATTTATTCACGAGAGACATGGGGAGAGAGAGAGGCCAAGACACAGGCAGAGGGAGAAGCAGGATCCATGCAGGGAGCCGACGTGGGACTCGATCCCAGGTCTCCAGAATCATGCCCAGGGCTGAAGGTAGGCACTAAACTGCTGAGCCACCCAGGCATCCCTGTAACCACTATTTTTGATTCATAGGATATTATCACACAGCAAAATCATCTCCTGGTAGTCTTAAATATTCGGGTATTTTTTCTCTCAATCCAGGTTGAAAAAATTTACTTAAAATGGCACTGAAACAGAATGTCCAGCCCCATATAAGTATAGAAACACCAAAAGGCAAGAGTTAATTAGCCCGGCCAGGCTACAGGTTAACCACCTGCAGTAGGTGATTAGGGTAGGGGGAGAAGGCTGGCATGGCCTTTTCTTCTTTCCTGCTTAATTCCATCTATCCTCTCACAGCTGGCTGTCTGCTCTGACTTTGCCAGGGTCAAAACTATAGGGAGTGGTTGAGTTCTTATCTGGCTGATGCTACTGTTTGGTTTCTTTTAAAGATTTATTTGAGAGAAACAGAGAGAGAGAGAGAGAGAGAGATTGCACAAGAGAGCATAAGCAGAATGAGGGAGAAGCAGGCTTCCCACTGAGCAGGGAGTCTCACACAGGGGCTCCATCCCAGGACCCTGGGATCAAGACCTGAGCCAAATGCAGCCACTTAACAGACTGAGCCACCCAGGCTCTCCTGGCTGTAAGATGGTTTTAAGCAGGCTGGATTTGGCAATTTTTTTTTTCAGTTTTTTTTTTAAGATTTTATTTATTCATGAGAGACAGAGAGAGATGCAGAGACAGAGAGAGAAGCAGGCTCCATGCAGGGAGGCCGATGCAGGACTCGATCCCGGGACTCCAGGATCATGCCCTGGGCTGAAGGGAAGCACTCAACCACTGAGCCACCCAGGCATCCCTAGGTTTTTGTTTTAAAGCAGGCTCCATGCCCAATATGGGGCTTACACTCATGACCCCAAGATGAAGAGTCACATGCTCTACTGACAGAGCCAGCCAGGTGCTCAGCAATTATTTTAAAGCTGACTCTCTCAGGGCCACTTTGGTACCCACAGCTGATCTGATCTGCAATTCCCTTGACCTGAGTGAATACAGTTCATTCGGTCAGGCTCTCTTTCTTCTTAGCTCTTAAGGAATCCACATATCCATCCTGGACTGTCTTCTTCTGAAGCCTCTGCACCTCCAAGCAACCCTTTTATACAGTATCTAAAATAGAGTCCCCATGAGGGCTCACTCTCCACACGTAGTATCTGGCCCTTCATAAGCAGTCAAGCAGTTTTTGTCAAACCAAATGCTGAGAGTGCAGAACAGCTTAATCTCCCTTCATTAGCCAAAGCACCTTACCAGCCCTCTCAGGTTCCAGGTTTCCTGAATATAAGGAAACAGTCATACTTCCAGAACAGCAAGAGATTCCTATCAAGCTCTCCAAACTAGTTTTGAGAAATACGTACCTGCTCACCCTCCCACTCAGGCAGCTTTGTAATTAGCTTTGTAATTTTCTTTCTCTTTAAATGGATTCTTAAATTCATAAGATTATCTACTCATCATACTACCATATGATGCAAGACTGAAGACAACACAGCATTTATATATAACTAAATTAAGTCCATGGCCTAAATGGAGTTGGGGATCCACATTCTTATCTAAAAGGATGTGTATTCACCTGTAATAGGATGAGGGCAAGAGAGAATTTGCACAGAAATAAAGTCCTCAGTTCATATATATATCAACTCTCCCGATTCTTTTTTTTTTATTTTATTTATGTATTCATGAGAGACAGACAGAGAGAGAGAGGGGGGGGGCAGAGACACAAGCAGAGGGAGAAGCAGGCTCCATGCAGGGAGCCTGACATGGGACTCCATCCCAGGTCTCCAGGATCACACCCTGAGCTGCAGGCGGTGCTAAACCGCTGCACCACCAGTGCTACCCAACGCTCCCAATTCTTATGTCCACAGGTAGGTGTTATTTTTTCAATCCAAAGACCAAGTCTACATTCCAACATATTTTACTGAAATGCTGCATACTTAAGAAACATACTCATAACCAGCTGGACTGAAGTGACTTGGTATTTACTTAAAAATGAATATAAACAAATAAAAGTAATATCCAAACATAAAACATGTATCCGTGACCAAAAATAATAAATCAATAAAGGTTACATGTCAAACTCTGGCATTCTGGTAGCTTTGAATGGATAGCTCTGAAAAGTTTACCAGTCCTCTTTAGGTCTATTCTTATTAAACTGCTTTGGTTGCAGTATGATTCAAAATAAGTGAGAGAGATTCACTTTCAGTACAATGATGAATGGAGGCAGACAAATCATTCCCATTTTTAAGAAGGCAACTATAAAGTTGAATAAAATTATTTTAAAAACAACCACTTCAGCACTCTGGAAATCTACCCAAGACCTACAGCAAACTGTTTCTTCATGAAAACCACGTAAGTTTGGTGAGAGCTGCATTAAGTCTGTGGTGCTGTGCTCTCACTTCCCATGCCAGAACTTGTCACTGCCAGAAGGGACTTGCTTGATCTGATGCAGAGTAAGTCAAAGGGTGACCTCTATGCTAAGCACACAGGGTTCTCTCGCCTGAGGCTGCAATCCTGTTAAGGGCAAACACGGTAAGAGTAGAAAGGTATTTAACTGGAAGTTCTGAGAGGTAAGACAGCCATGTGGATTTGATAAGCACTCCATACACTTCAGATTTACCAGAGGCACGCAGAACAGAAACTGAAATTGGTTCAAGCCACCCACATCCCACTGTTGCCAAGGTGTACACATCCACACAAAGGAGTAGCAAAAAACAAAAACCAGGGAAGACCTGAAAATGACCCAAATGTTGAATGGACTTGCAATCCCACACAGATCCATCAGCAGAGTAGAAGGCAAGAATGATGGGGTCAGAACACAAACTCTGCCCAATCTTTGGCTAAATGTTAAGGTCTGCAGACAAAGCAATCGTTAGGAACCAAGATTAAAACATTTTAAAAATGAACAGAGACATCAATGGCTACATACTGTAGTAGAGATGACTTCATAAATTTATTGGAGGCAAGTTACTAAACATAACAAGAAAATCCTCTGGGGAAGAAATACTTTCCCTTACTAACGAAAAAAAGCATTAAGTAGAAACTGTCCATTTCCAGATGGTAGATTTAGTAAAGATTTAAAAGCAGCTATATGGACATGGTCAAAAAAGTAATGGAAGTCATGTTTAATGAATTAATGAAAACCATGATGAAAATGATGCAATGCAAGAAGAATCTCAATAAAAAAGATACAAAGTATGGATCCCTGGGTGGCGCAACAGTTTAGCACCTGCCTTTGGCCCAGGGCGCAATCCTGGAGACCCGGGATCGAATCCCACGTCGGGCTCCCGGTGCATGGAGCCTGCTTCTCCATCTGCCTATGTCTCTGCCTCTGTGTGCGTGTGTGTGTGTGTGTCTCTGTGTGTGTGTGTGTGTGACTATCATAAATAAAAATAAATAAATAAATAAATAAATAAATAAATAAAATACAAAGTAAATTAAAGAATTGAATAGCAAATTAGAGCTAAAAAATACAGTACCTGAAATGAAAATTCAACTGATTTGAGATGACAGAAGAATCAGTGAACTTCAATAATCAATAGAAATTATTCAATCTTAAGTAGAGAGGGAGAAAAAACAATGAAGAAAATGAACAAAGCCTCAGAGATCATATCAACATTAACTGTACCAACACACATGTCAGGAGACTCCCAGAAGGACAAGACAGAAAAAGACAGATAAATGTATCTGAAGAAATAACTGCCAAAAACTGCTTAAATTTGATAAAAAGCTAATCTACAGATCCATGAAACCCATTAAACCCCAAATAGTAAAAACACAGGGACATCCACACCTCAACACATCATCATAGTAAAACTTGTAAAAGATAAGGATAAGCAAGCAAAAACAAAACAAAACTTTGAAATCATAAAGAGAAAAAAAAAAACAACCTATCAGAAAAGGAAACCAAAATTATGATTAACAGCTGACTCCTCACACACACACAAAAAAAAGCCAGGAGTCTATGGGATAACATATTCAAAATGATTAAAGAAAAAAAAATGTCAGGATCCCTGGATGGCTCAGTGGTTTAGCTCCTGCCTTCGGCCTAGGGTGTGATCCTGGACCCAGGATCAAGTCCCACATCAGGGTCCCTGCATGGAGCCTGCTTCTCTCTCTGTGTCTCTGCCTCCCTCTCTCCCTCTCTCTGTGTCTCTCATGAATAAAATTAAAAAAGAAAAAAAAAAGGCAATCATGTATTCTATATCCTTACAAAAAGGAAAAATAAAAGACATTCCCAGAGAAAGACTGAGGAAATAAGATTATATAAAGCACAAGTTTTGTCACTGTATTGTTGAACTGCTGTAACATGCACAGATATAACATGACACTAAGAGCACAGAGAAGAAGATGAGATATACTGAAACAAAGTTCCTACATTTAACCAGAATTAAGGTAGACTGATGGTTTACTTTAATGCATATGGCCATCCCTAGATCAACCACTAAGATGTAATTCAAAAAGGAAGAGAAGGATCTATTTATATATGAGAAAAACAGGAAACAAAAAGCAAAATAGGAGGTGCAAAAACAATTATATCAATACTAACTGTGAATTAACTAAACACTACAATGAATAGAGATGGTTGGACTGGATAAAACAAACAAGATCCGGGGATCCCTGGTGGCTCAGAGGTTTAGTGCCTGCCTTCAGCCCAGGGCATGATCCTAGAGTCCTGGGATCGAGTCCCACATCGGGCTCCATGCATGGAGCCTGCTTCTCCCTCTGCCTGTGTCTCTCTCTCTTATGAATAAATAAATAAAATCTTTTAAAAAAGAAAAAAGTAAGATCCTTCGATAAAGCACTTGTATTCAGAATATACGATCTCTTACAACATATAAGACAACCCAAAAGTGATGGTGAGGGTCGTCTGAATGGACATTTCTCCAAAGAAAATATACAAATGGTCATAAAACAGGGGAGGTATCACTAGTGTAGATAAATGTATATAAATCCATGAGATATTATTTCACTCACACTAAAATGACTTTATCAAAAAGACCATAAAAACATACTGTAGCAGATGTAGAGAATGATGCATCAGGTTCTTTAAAAAGTAAGCAGAAACTTACTACGCAACCCAGCAATTTCAATCCTAGAAGTCTATCCAAGAAAAATGAAAACATATATCCACACAATGACATGTATACACACAGGGAGAGGGAAGGAGGGAAAGAAGGACGAAGGAGAAACAAAAGGGGAAAGAGAGGTGGGCAATTAAAAAGTGAGATAATGAATCTGGACCAAGGTATATGGGACTTCCTTGTATTATTACAGTAATATTTCTGTAAGTTTGAAATCAGATCAAACTGTAAAATTAAAAAAAAAAGGCGAAGATATTATATAGCAAACTTCATCAACTTCAATGAAGACCATATACAGCTTAAGAATTATTAGAAAACTGTAGGTAACTTTAATAAAATAACTTCAAGAATATAATTTGGTTGTAAAACCAATACAATGAGCTCTAAAAATTTTTTTATTCAGTTAATAAAGTCATCTGTAAATCCTGTAATATGTTCATATTCACAAAATCTGAATGAAAAGCAAACAACTTTCCATTTCTAACATGGTAATTCAAAGTTCACTTTGAAGGGACTAGGATTTGGGGTTAATTTTATTCAATACCAAGCATAATTATATAATAATTCAGATTTTGAAGTGACTCACTTTTTATTTAATGAAATACTTGCTGCTCTGAAATAAATTTCATTAGTAAGAATGATGATGATGTTAAAAAAAGACAATGAAAATGCAAGCTGCATCTCTAAAAGGTTATAATCATTTAAATTATGATTATATCTTTACATTTACAGCTCTCTACTTTTAGACAAAAACAAAAGCAGAACTATTTTATATTACGGACAACCTGGAACATAATTAAGTGCATCTTAATGACGTTTCCACTGACATGAATAGAAGTATGGTTCACCAACAAATGGTACTATCTAAAAACAAAGATACTCCTTCAACAATACTTTCCAAGTGCTAAAAGCACAATTTTTATTCGCATCTAGTAGAGGAACCAACCATGAAATCCTTACTTATTTTCAACTGAATAACTGACATGTCTCTAACAAGCTATTTTCAATCCTAACAGTCCTTTATTTTCTTTAACATATTTGCTATGAGTTGATAACTTGCAATAGGTGTCATCATGAGACTAACCAAAACTAGACTAAACGTGACAAGAGACAAAGTGTTTCACACCCTTGAGTGATATCAAGTCAAGAATGAGAGAAAAGCATTGCAAAAGGAGACTACTGAAATGCTACTTATTTATTCTTGCAGTAAAACCAGCAATGCATCCATTTTAAGAATTATCATCTCACTTCCAATTTCTTTCCCTCAAGAACAATTTGAATCTCTTTGGCATCCAAAGTTTCATAGGTTAGTAAAGCTTCTGCTAGATTCTTATGCTCTTTTGCATGAGTCTTCAAGATATGTTTTGCTCCTTCATATGAGTCCTGAAATGGAAAAGCAGGTATCTTAGAAGCAGAAAACTTAGGAGAAGCAAAAACCATAAATAAGAAAAAAAAAAAAAAAAAAGGATATGCCTTAAAAAAAATGTGAAATCTATTCATTTCTATTTATAAAAGATAAAAGCCCTGGGCTCTATGCCCAGCATAGATGGACAGGTAGATAGAAAAGGAAGCTTGGTTCTCAAAGATGAGATTTGCAAATGTTCTATTTTTAACCTCAAAATTTATCACATGGATAAATAAAGACTACTTAGGGAGTTACTTAAATATATATAAGTATATAATGTATCTGTTTTTTAGGTAAAATCTATGAACAAATAAATCTTTCAGAAATGTACTGAGAGAGGATATGAATTGAGTTAGAAGTTTTATCGGGTTTAAGGTATCTTACTCTTCAAACACTTGCAGAGCACCATTTTGTGTCAGATTCCATGACAGTTTGTGGAAATAGGAACGTGAATGAGAATGATGGGGACTCCTGCTTTTCTGCTTTTCCTGATGCTTTTCCGGCATCCTAGAAGAAACGAACGTGCAATTAACAGACAGTTGCCCAGGATAAGCATCCTTTTAGGGCAAATAGAAGGTGCAGCAGGGAAGGGAGGCTTTAGGGAAAGCTATTCCGAGGGGTGATATCTATGTTGAGAGCTGAAGGATGGGCTGAATGGGGATGCAAGACCATTCTGGGGCAGAGCAGATGACAGAAGTCCCTGAGAGAGCACATTCCAGTTTATTATTTTTTTAAAGATTTTATTTATTTATTCATGAGAGAGACACAGAGAGAGGGGCAGAGAGACACAGGCAGAGGGAGAAGCAGGCTCCATGCAAGGAGCCCGGCGTGGGACTCGATCCTAGAACTCCAGATTCAGGCCCTGGGCTAAACTGCTGAGCCACCCAGGGATCCCCCGCACATTCCACTTTAAAAGCAGTTCACTGTGACTCAGATATAGACTACGAGGACCAGAGTTTACTGTCTGAGGCTGGAGAATAAAGTTGGGTTTTCAAGGGTTTTGAAAACTATTCCAAGGAGTCAAGACTTTATTGTCTGAGCATTGAGATGCCACTAAATGATTTTTAAATCAATGTAGTTTTGATTTAGTATCTGATTCCGTTTACCACCTTCAGCCAGATAAGTTGGCAGCATTTCCACTTTCTGGATGGGACGAATAAGGCCCAGAAGAACACATTTCAATGTTGGTGGAGTTGATTTAATTCTCTTCATGACAGTATCAGGGCTTCTAACTCCTACCCTCCCACCCTCTCCCTTCCTTCTTTCTGGTTGTTATTCTTGTCAAACATAAAGCTATTTATCCACCATCCTTAACTTTTCCCAAGGAATATCCATGCACTCACGCAGTTTCTAATAACCAGACCCCTGAGTGGAAGCCAGTGACCTCATGGGTGGCAGGGCTTGTATGTGGATGGATACCATATTGTGCACTGGGCTAGAATTCTCTGCTCTTCTTCACTAGGAAGCTGGATTTGTACCAGGAACCTCTTATCTGAAAAGGCAACTCTCCGCTGTGGAGAACAGAGCTGGTTTGACGAAGTGGAGAGGCGCTCAATATTGGTCTGCCCACGCTTTGGGCATGCGTGAGCACTCACAGCAAAACACAGCTGGCATGTCTAATTTTAGCCTTGACTGCCTTGAAAAGGGACCCTTAAAGGAAATATATTTTCGCTGAAACCATTTGTATTATAATGTAATAGCTGATAGACATGTCAGAATATTACTTATTATAGGTGGGGAAAAACTCTGTCAAGTAATTGTGCTTTTTTTTTGTGATGACATCGGGAAAGTGATTAAAGCATCCCTGAATCAAAATCATCATAGATAGACAGTGAGAGAACCAGTGATTTTATTTATAAAGACGCCTGTAAACCTAATGGGGTACCTCCTTTGATGCTTACAAAATGGATGTAAGGATAAGAATGATCATTTCGGCTATGGTAAGTTGATCATTGTGAGCTGATGATGCAGGGCTTGCTAATAGTAGTCCTGGCACAGACTCTCAAATTTCTTCAATACTGAGCATCCTCCGTGTCCTCCGAGAAGTAAAAGGTTAGTTTCTGAACCAGGTCTTGGATTCATGTGGCTTTTGTATGTTAACAGCTTTTGAAAGCATCTGGGACACACTTGTTCCATTTTAACCAGCACGGGTCGTCCGTCTGCTTTTATTTTTGTCTTTCTCTTCCTCCTCCCTTGTCCTCTCTTTCCTCCCGTGGTCTTCTGTGTTTGGTTTAGCACTGTGGCTTACCTTGCAACTTGGCAAGAAAAAAACAGGCAGCTCTTGTGTGGGGTAGATGGAGGGAAGGATGAGAATCCACTGCCCGAATTTGCGTTCCCTGGGTTCAGTTCCAGCGGCAGCAGCTTTGCTGCAAAAATTGCTTTGCTATTCGAGGTAGCCAGCAGAGGGCATCAGAACTTTGCCTGCAGCAGGGGTTGAAGCAGGCTTTTTTTTTTTTTTTTTTCCCTTGGAGGAAATCCTGCACCCTTCTGGACTGCATACCCTGCTCCATGGAGAGGTTCCACCCACCAGCTGGAAGGAGAGGAAGTGAATGAAAGGACAGGATGAGCCGGAACACCTTGTCACTCTGGAAGGGAGACAGCAGCAACCAGGCTGTGCAAGGTTGTTTGTTTTGTTTTTCTTTTCCCCTTTCTCTTTCTCTTTCTCTTTTTCTTTTTTTTTGTTTTCTTTCTTTCTTTTTTCTTTCTTTCTTTCTTTCTTTCTTTCTTTTTTTCTTTCTTCTTTCTTTCTTCTTTCTTTCTTTCTTTCTTTCTTTCTTTCTTTTTTTCCTTTTTCTTTAAGGTGGGGAAAGAGACAAACAGGAGACAGGAAGCTGATCTGCAAGGATTCAGAATTGTGCTAAAAAGACTTTGATTTTTTTCTTTTCTCTCTTTACAAACGCTGGCAATTGACATGACTACAGACAGCCTGGGTAGAGAACAAAGTGCCTCATCCCAAGTGGACCCTGGCAGCTGCGGGAAGGAAGGCACAATCTGGGAAGGCTGTGTGTGTGTGTGTGTGTGTGTGTGTGTGTGTTGTTCTACCAATACCTTTCCTTTTTTCTCTTTTTCTTTCTATCTTTCTTTTTATTTCTTTTTCGGTGTGTTTCTTTTTTAAATTCCTGCCGTCTTGGAACTAGCGAGTGGTGGAAGACGAAGGATCTCTGAAGCCTCATCAGTCATCGGGACCCTCAGGAATAGTGGTTTAAGAGGACGCTCGGCCTGGGGCACTATACCCTGTCATCGAGTTCCCTGCCTCAGACATAAAGATTCCAGCTCCATGGGCAAATGCCTGGATCAGCCACAAATGTACCCCCAGTACACTTACTACTATCCTCGCTGTCTCTAAACCAAGGTATGGCTCGACCCACAGTCTGGCAAGCAGTGTGGTATCCTGCACTTGGGATGGGAAACAGGCATGTGGATTATTATTTACCACCCCTTTCCCATCACCTCTTCCTGCTTCTTTGAAATTAGTAACATACCAAATGGAGTTAATGAGGCAGAGGAGAATATGAGAAGAAAGCAAGCCCTGGGATTGTGGTTTTTCTCTTTCAGCAGAGATAATAGTTTCACTCGTGTTCCTTTGTTGTTATTTGGCAACATAAAAATGTTCCTGATATCCGTAGTAAAGTGCTTTGCAGATGGACAGGGTTGTTAGAAAGGAGATTGTGACAGTGATTATCAGGAACAACAATACAATTTCAGAGCCTTTTCGGGTGAGCTGTTCTTTGTGGCTCTTAAAGGGTTTTTCTCACTGGATAGGATGCACCAGCGTGGGGGCAACTCAAACTTTTAATCAGGGGGTATAGAATGAAAGAAGGGTGTGAGAAGGCATAGTACGACTAACTGACGTCCCTTAGAGATTGTTTGCATGTGCTTTTGTTTTTGTGTATTTGCCTTACATATGTTATCTTATATGGAGGGTGATCAAGACTCTAGAGACTGAAGTTTGGAGCTTTACAATAGATGTTCTTTACTTTTCGAAGCTCTGTTTTTCTGTGCTGGCTGCCATCAGGAGGCCTGTGGGTCTTGTAACGGGATGAAATATAACTGATGATAATTGGACACGAATTGGTTAAATACTTTAGTCTTTATGCGTGTGCGAATGATCATTACGGGGCCAGTGGAAAGCCCATGTAACTAAGCAGTGGGCAGTGCCGACCATGAACTTTATCCTGCAGTTCAGACATGAAAGGCTCCCAGGTGTGAAATCACTGCTCCAATTTGTTAGTTAAATTGGACTTGATTGAGTTGGGGGGGGGGGTGTCGGTAGAGTTCGAAGCGGTACCGCTTCAAACATATGGTTTGTGTTTCTTTACAGATGATATTAATTTTGTATCGCATTAGCCAGACTCCACTGTCTTCTTAATAAATAAATATGCTGAGAGTGAACAAGGCGTGCCTGAGTAATCTGTGCTGCCACCGGGGCTCGTTGATGGGATTAGTGTTTGGTAATTCATGCTGTAGTTAGCTCTTATTTATTCTGTCTCCTCCAACAATGCCTATTTGTAAACCAGACGAGGCTGCAGACTTTCAGAATTCTATTAAAAATTGTGCTTTTTTTTTCTTTCTTTTTCAATCGCTCCATGACTCGCCCTGCCCCTGCAAGGTCTACTCACATTGCTTTTTGCCCTTGTGAGCATTGAGTTTGTGGGGCTGCTGCTTTAGTAGACCAGCCCTCCTGCTCCCGTGCAGTGCAGTGAGTTTTAACTCTTTGGGGGATTGGGTGGAGAATGCTGTCTGCCTTCCTCAAGGAAATGGCAAAGCAAGGGCAAGTCTAAAAGAGGAAATTTATAGTCATTCCTCATGCCCCCCGCCCCAAGAAATAAACACAACAAACCCAAGAGTTCCAAGAAAAATATCAGACAGGGATCCCTGGGTGGCGCAGCGGTTTGGTGCCTGCCTTTGGCCCAGGGTGTGATCCTGGAGACCCGGGCTCAAATCCCACGTTGGGCTCCCGGTGCATGGAGCCTGCTTCTCCCTCTGCCTGTGTCTCTGCCTGTCTCTCTCTCTCTCTCTCTCTCTCTCTCTCTCTCTCTGTGACTTTCATAAATAAAAAAAATTAAAAAAAAAGAAAAATATCAGACATTCCATCCCTTTTACTCATTTGCCTAAATTTTTCCAAATGTTTCAAAATTCATGCTTTCTTTTTGGTTCTTGTTTTTGACTCGAAGTGTATTCAGAAAGGAAACGTTAGATAAAAATGAATGGAATAATTGCTTTCCTGCCTGAGATTTCTTTTAACTTATTGCTAGCAGGAAATAATGTCGTGCACATTATATTAAGGACAGGATGTTGGATGAGCTACACTGATGGGAAGTGTGTGTGTGCGTGTGTGTGTGTGTGTGTGTGTGTGTGTGTGTGAAAGAGAGAGACCGGGAGAGAGAGAGAGAGAGAGAGAGAGAGAGAGAGAGAGAGAGAGATTGAGGTAAAGAGAGAAAGTGCAGTGGTGAGGGAAAAGAGGAGAGCCTGAAAAACATAGAGGGAATTTAAAAAAAATCTGTTTTGGGGTCCTGTGTAGTTTAGTGTTGTGTAGACAGGCGGCATCTGGATCTTGTTACTTTCAAGCTAGTCAAAGCCATCAACTTCTGGAACATTTTTAAAGAAGCTAGATCCATTAGGTGACCTCAACTGATATTCGGGTAATCAGATCAGGGTGGTGGGGAATATAGGATCAGCTACTTTGGCTATCATGGTAGTTCATATTGATTATTATGTTGTAAACTTTCGACAGAGCTGTGAAGTGGTCGAATACTGTTTCAGTGGCTCTGAAATGATAGACATTAATAACATTCCTGGAAGCTGAACATGTGAAAACGTGCCCTGCTTTGAAACTTGGGCACACAGGGAATGAGAATAGGGTCAATCATACTTTAAAATGTGGGGACTTTCTGGCAGCATGAATACTATGAAAGAAAGCACTATCATGACCCAGTATAGCATGAAAACAACTGGGTTATTTCAGTGTTGTCTTTTTGCTCCTTTTATATTTTTAATCTTAAAATATTACCTATAATAATTCTGAGGGGAATACATGCTGCTCATGTTTATTTGGGAAGCAAGCCTTGGTGGAATTCACAAAATCTACAGTCCTAGCCTTGGCTTATAGTTATAATCTATTTTAAAAATCAGAGCTATTTAAAATGATACTGATACATAAAGAATATTTATGGTTGATAAAAATAGAGTTCTGTGGTTGACTATAAAAGTCATATTCTGGTGACATCATAACTTAAGCTGTCCTGTAAAACCAGGTGTTTTTAACTAATCAACAAAAGCCATTTACTGACATTAGTTTGGGGTGAAAAGTCTTTATGAGGTTCTTAAAGAACTCAAAGGTGTATTATTGCATTTATTCAGACAGTACAAAATACTGAACCTTTTCTTTCTACTTAAATGTGTGTGTTAGCTACAGCTGCTCTTTTCTTATGATAAAACAAAATGAGAGTAGGATGTTTAAACAAATGGAAAGGTTTCCCTTTCCTCAAATGCAATTAAAGTTTTAGAAAAACTTGGGGCACTTCCCTGCTTTCTCTGCTCCTCTTATTTTCCCATTACTTTAGAACTAATTCACTACCTTTGTTGCTTAAAAAGAAAAAGAAATTAGAAATAAGTTACTTATGCTTTTCTCCCTTTGAATAATTTTCCAAATGCTTAAATTATTATATTAGATAAATGTACATAGAAGTAAAATGAAAACCCAATGACTAGCTGATAGCTATCTTGTAGCGGTATTGTTCTAGTAGGCATGCTTTCCAAGACCTCGCATTAAAACCTGTCATTTGTCAGTTTTCTTTTGGCCATTTTCCCCCCTATTAAAAGAAGCAATTTAAAAAAGAAACATTGTTTGTGATGGAGCAGAAAAGAAGCAATCTTGATGACATGTTTTAATATTTACATAAGAGCCATAGCCAGATTTTAAAAAAAAATCTTCATCAAAACGAATTTGCTGTTTGAAGGCCACCAGAATAATCAGCAAATTTTAGAGAAAGGGGACCAAAAATTAGCTCATTAGCTTAATGATAATATCCATAATCACGTTTGATTGAGTCATAACCTAATATTTCTCAGCAATTTTGTTATAGCCCATTCAAAGCAAGCAACCTGTTGCTATTGTCTTGTGAGACCCAGGGTGAATGGCAATCTGAGTTATTTTGTGGGGGGTTTCTTGGAAAAGCAACTTAATCGTAACTAGGAAGGCTAAAAAGAGTAAAACATGGTCACAGCCTGGTGAATTGATACTTTGTTGCTGAGAAAGATATTTCCCTCATATGTGGTACCTGGAAAACTTTATCATCTTCTCAAAACTTTAAAATGCATCCAAACGCACACAGCAGCTAGTCCTTCCTTCCATTTCCTTACCCTGACCAGGTCATGATGTTTCTACCGATCCAGGGCATGGTTTCTACTCACGCTGCTTTTCCATCAGCCTACTGCTTTCCCGCCTTTGACCATCTGCTGCCCCTGAAGATCTTGCAGAAAGATCTGTGGGACCCAACAGAGTTTTTGTGGCTGGTGGTACTCGGATCGTATTCAGAACCTGGTGTGAAGTTGGGGTCAGGTATAGGGAGTAACTCATCAACTGCACACTGACTTCAGGCTGAGTTTCCAACCATCTGCAGCCTGGACAGCTGCCCATCTCTCAAAGTCTAGCTAGAGCCCGAGTGATTGTGCCATAGAAAGAGCAAACACTTGAAACACGAAGGACTAAGGAGTAGGGAAAGGAAGAGAGAGGCTCCTATGGGGCAAGGGATATTCTCAAAGATGTGACTGTACAGATCCTTCAAAAGCAAAACAGGACAACCCCTTAACATACTTCTTGCACATGAAAATGTTGAAAATCTTGCAGAGGGAGGGAAAGAGTTTAGAATCTCCTTACTACTTCCTGCCTCAGATTTGCATTGATAGCCAGAGTTGGTAACTTGCCAGTTTTAAAACAGCCTTGAAAACTCCCAAGTTCTGTTTTCCTTTGAAAGGCTGAAACATACAAAACTGGTTTTCTAAAAATCGTCCAGCAAGAGAACTTTGAGGTACAACTCCAAATATTTCTTTTGCCTCAGGCCGTAATAGGATAGCATGAAACTATGATAAATCTTGTTTGTCTCATTTGAGAATGTACACAATTTTAATTGGTTTTGAATAAGAGAAAAATAGTAACAAGGGGCCACTCTCCCTTTCTAGTTGTCCTGTTTTCTTTACCCCCCCCCCATATTAAATTATCTTTGGAATTGTCTTTTCTATAATGCAGTCATTGTTTTCACAGTACTAAGTTTAGTGCCTAGCTAAAAGGAGGAGATATGTAAAAAGTTCATGTTGTTGTTGTCTTTCTCTCCAGAATCATTCTTAATTCAAAAGAAACCTCATGTCAATTTGTTCTAACAGTATCTTCCTAACAGCTTCCTTTCGCTTTCTCTCAGTTTGGGAAAAGAACAATAGAATTATAAATCAAAATTATTTCTCTGAAGTAATTAAATCTATTAGAGGGTTGGAGGTAGGGGTGATTTGCAGGGAGGGAAGCAAAAGAAGAGAAGTAGGATGTAAGTTCATTTCAGGTCTTTCTGGCTCCAGGAATTCTGGAAAGCTTCATTATTGCACTAATATGATTTTACACAATCCTTTTTGACATTATCAGTCTTTTTGGCAGAGAGAGGGCTCAGTCACAATTACGTCCATGCCAAATTCTAAGAAAACCAGTCTTTTCCTTTAAAAGAAAATCTTTTTAGTGTCGGACTTCTTGTTCGGAGTAAATGGTTGATGTTTATCCACAACTGGCTTCGAGTACTACATTAAAATTGTGTTTTGTAACAGTCTCGTAAGCCACAGCTGTATGTGATTAAATAGTATAATATCAAAAGCGTGTGAGAATAGGCTTTTTTATGCTATAGCTGTTGCCCAGCAAGAGAGCAGATGGAACCAGAGGGAGAGCCAGGGCAACAGTGTATTTATGTGTTGTAATACCTGCGTTGAGGATACACATTGCTGTTTTTTGCAGTAGTGGGAAAATGCTGACCTATCTTGGATGTCATTGAAAAATACACTTTTTGAAAATGGACATGGACCTATCATACCAATTTTTATTTTAAACAGAGTTACTGTTTAATTAGAAAACATATTTACCGAAGGGTCCGAAACATTTGCAAGTGGAAGGATCATAATGATTTTCCATGCAGCACACATTCAAATAACAAAAGTGAATTTCTCATTTCTGTTTTGAAATCATAACTTTTTTGCTTTTTAAAAATATTTTTAAATGTTTTTTGCTGCTTTAAGCTGTGGAACTATTGTAAGAAAATCATCAGGCCATTTATCCCTAAAAAAGAGTGATAGGTAATGAGGAGAACAAAATAGGTGGTGGTATGATTCTTTTTTTTTTTTTTCAGATATTTGGAAATATAGTATTTGGTTTTGCATGCCTATTGTTCCTTTGTGGCCACTGTTAATAAGTATATAATTGTACAAAGGGACACACTTTTGGGTCTATCTCTTTAGCAGGATATCATAATAAAGAGATTTATTTTTCATGGGATGCTTAAACTATAAAGTTTTTGAAAGAAAATCTTCATGAAACCTGTCATCTTGAGTTTTCTTGAGCTTCTGAATCTATAGGATACTAATAAGAGATTTACTAGTAAGTCACTGTTTTCAGGGTCTTGAAAAAGCCTATAGAAGTAGCTGTTGGTTTTCAAATTTCAGACATTATAAAGCAATTTGGAAAGGGGGAAAAAAAAAAGAGGGGGTTGACAGAGATAAGTTGGATTCTTTTGTTTTGTTTTTCATGTTGATATAAGCAGCAAATTTGTTCACATTTAAACTTTTTTTTTTCATGTAGATTTACTGGTCAGGAAGTATATACCATGTGGGATCAGTAACTGGATATAGCTTTGGAATTCAGAACATCGACGTCGAATAGATCACAAATTTCAAGAGTATGGATAATAAATGCTGAGACATGGATTCTGGTTTTGTTTTATTTTGTGGAGGGAGGGAATTCTCTGATTTGTGTGTCAATGGATTGGTTTCAGGTTCTCTAAGATCTCTTCCAGGCTTAGTATTTGTGACTCACACTTTGAGACTAAATGAGCCTGCTTTGATGTATTCGTGGTACTGGGAGATGACCTTGGTTTTGTGCTGTCAATGAGTTTTGTTCAGGTCCCCATCCTTTCTCCAGAGCAGATCAAATACTGCTTTGCCCACTCTGGTGATTGATGAATTTAACTGTCTGCTTCCTTTGCCAATTTAAACCCAGTGTCCCAAGAGAAACACATCCATCACCTGGGAGTGGGTGGAGAGCAGCTCCCAGGGGTAGGACAGAATGACAGGCATCATTTAATCATGGTCATTGCCAGCTTTGTTATTGTGGTTAAAGTTTTCTCCTTTGGGTAAAATTAGAGCTTATCCAAAGATGGTGACAGTGTGATGCTTTCCTTTTCTTCATTTAACTTCCTCTGTGCAGGTGGTTTCAGAACTGAATGGGTAGGCATATGTTTGGCCTAACCAGTGGGGTGATGAAGGCAGAAGGATTGCCTCATTAAGGCCCTGACAACCCTAGTTTTGTGAATGAAACTAGGAGCTAGTGCCAATATGGAAATGACAATTGACAGATGAAATACTATTTTGACTGGAGGTTATAAATCCTTAAAATCCCTAAATTGCTGAATAGTAGCCTTTAAAACATGAGAAAAGAATACTATAGTAACTATAGTATACGGAGTACGAGGAGGAAGAGAATTACTTCTCCGGGACACATAAGCACAACCGTTATCTTTCTCTCTTTTTCTCACTAAGTACCCTTCTTATTCCCCCAAAAGCTCCTATTAGCCGAATTAATGAAAGTAAATAGAGGGACACTTGGGTGGCTCAGCGGTTGAGCGTCTGCCTTCAGCTCAGGGAATTATCCTGGAGTCCCAGGATCCGGTCCCACGTCAGGCTCCCTGCACAAAGTCTGCTTCTCTCTCTGCCTACGTCTCTGCCTCTCTGTCTCAGTGTCTCTCATGAATAAATAAATAAAATATATTTTTGAAAATAAAGTAAATAGAACCTTGAATTTTGTTTTTATGAATGATAGCCAGATAGAAAAAATAGACTTGACTACATACATATTCCGGCAACCCTGATAATGTCCTGTCTTATTGTGTGGAAAGTAAGAGACAATGGAAGAAAAATAAATCTTGCTATATTCTAAGTATTGGTACTAATTATTTTAGGTATGGAGTTTTTGTTTCAGAGTCAGCTTTCCTACCATTATATTGTAGGGTTAAGAAGTTGGTATACATCACACTTCATATGCTAGAATCTTTGGCTATTTCATTCTTAACTAATGGTTTTCAAGCTGAATATGAATCATGCATAGAATTTAAGGAGTTTTTGAGAAGCCTTCCCATTTTTATCTCGTGTACTGCTATTTATCTTAGTCACATTGCTGATCGATGACGATTTAATGAAAACGAAAATGGTAAACAGAATACTAACTATCTGGGTTTCTGGAACCAGTTAAGATACCTTAAAAGGTTTCCTTACATATGTGAGTCACATTTGAAGCTATTATCGATGTCTGTAAACTCTCATATTGCCCCTTTTAAAACTTATCACTCACATAAATTGGTTGGTGGCACCCTGACTATAGCTCCTGTTGAGGTGACTTAGCATTCAAGCAAATATATTTTAAGCTCCTAGCTAGTTTCAAGTGGATAAGAAGGAGTGTGTACAAAGCTTGGAATAAAATTTCAGAGATTGTTTTCTAGTGTATCATACAAAAAACCCATCTGACATACTTACGATGTTTCATTTCTTCACCTCTTCTCAAGGGATGAGAAAAACATTTCTTTGACTTGGTACTCGTCCCTGGAAGGGTTGTGACACTCCTGAATTACCCTCGGCCTTGGCTTTCGGCCCCTAGGCCTCTTGTCCCTTGCTGTGCATACCAATTCAAACTGAACCATTAGAAATAAGGATATTGTGTTTCAGTATAAGGCAGGAAATTCTGAAAAAGCATAAAATTCTGACGTCCTTTTTAAAAGTTATTCCAAAAATAAAAAATAAAAAAAAAAAATAAAAGTTATTCCAAAAAATTAACCACTGCTTTTTTTTTTTTTAACCACTGCTTTTAAACATTATTATTATTAGGACAACTAGACTTCGTGTTAACAATGGCAGATTTTCCCTTCCTGGCTTGTTCTTGTTCTTGTGTTTAACTTTGTTAATAAGCTGGAAAAAGATAAGGAAAAGAAATCGGAAGAGATAGGTCAATGAACATGGAAGAATTTCTCTACAAGTTTAGTGACTTCTTTTAGCAACGGGAGTAGTGATGGGTCATTTTAAAACCTTCATATTTTTGTCTTAGTAGCTCCCATCCTGCAAACTAACAAAGATATTAATATGCATTCATCTTGCACATCGAATTAGAATTTTTTTCTTGCAACAGAATATCTAAAGAGCTTTTATAATTTTGCTGCCAAAACTCTTCGAGTGCAAGTAAATTCATTTATCTGTGCCTGTGAATTTTGGGCCACCATCTTGCACATGAGGGTGTTCTTGCAATGTGAAAAAAATCTAAAGCACAGCATTTCTTGAGGTACAAAGATTATCAGGGGACTAAATAGAACGATGAGTAAAGTTGACAGTGAGTTATGTTTTGTTGATATGCAAACAAACGTTTATCGCTTTTAATTTCACTGTTTTCTCTTTGGTTTGGAGGCAGTGCGTTCTTGTCATCTTGTCAGTGTTTTTGTGGGTTCCTAAAATGGTCAGAAAGCTTGAAAAGCTGGCCATATCTCTACCTATTGTGGCTTTTTTGGCATTGAAGATATCTCTGCATTTTAGAAATCCCAAATTTCCGGGGCGGGACACAAAGTGAAACAGCACAGCGTTTCGGAAAATGTCATTAGCATTCTTTGGCTAAAATATGTCAAAAGCAGACACACTGGATTGACCTTTGGCAGCAAGAGCAACTGAGAGATCCAGATCTGGGTGCCAGGCTCACAGAATCTTTTCATTGTGCAGTTGGTGGAATTGTTTACCACCAATTGAGAAGAAGAAAAAAAAAAAAGACCTCGAATGTAACAGGTGTTTCCCTGCACTTCCAGCTTAGGGGTAGAGACAGGAGGCAAGTCAATGGCATGATATGTACTTTATGGCATAATCTTTCTAAATTCTTCTGTTTGTAAATTGGGTCATGGATTCGTTGCATGTATTAAAACGGCCACCTCCTTGTGTTCCTCAGTGTCCATGGTTATTTACCCAGAATCACTTCTCTTGAATACACGTGTCTCTTAAAGAATCCATGTACCTATAAGTATGCACACTCCAACCAGACCTACCATTACTTGCAGAAGTGTGGGGCACCCTGAAGATACTGTTTCTCCAGTCCTGAGCCTCATGTGAGGGCTTCCTTCATACTCATTCTTGTCCCAGTGATACAAGACAGTCATGTTCCCAGGCTCACGGCATGACCATTTTCTCCCAACTTAATCTTAAAAAGGAGGTGTTTTTGTTTTTGTTTTCTTTCTCTAACGTCACCCATACACTTGTACCTAAAAATCCACTCGCTTCCCAACTCTTCCAGGGAGAAGTCTCATAATCACCCAATGTTTTGATTCTCTACCTACTTACTCAATTTTCCTTCCCAGCTCTCTAGCCAGATCTCACTGAATTTCATCAGCAAATTCAATGAATCAGTTTTGATTTATCTCTCACACACATAACACGCTCACACACTTCTGGAAACTTTAAGGATTATTTCAGTGGTTCTGATTTTTGCTGAGTCTAAAAGACCAAGGGGAATTTGAAGGGGCAAAGGGACATATACCTGTTCTTTCCAGGTCTTTTCATTTTCTTTCTTTCTTTCTTTCTTTCTTTCTTTCTTTCTTTCTTTCTTTCTTTTCTTTCTTTCTCCTTTCTATCTTTCTTTCTTTTTCTTTCTTTCTTTCTTTCTTTTTCTTTTTCATTTTTCCTAATAAAAATTTATTTTTTATTGGTGTTCAATTTGCCAACATACAGAATAACACCCAGTGCTCATCCCATCAAGTGCCCCCCTCAGTGCCCACAACCCCGTCACCCACACTGCCCGCCCTCCTCCCCTTGACACAGACACTAGAGGAGGCTGCAATGTGACCAGGAGGCAGAAGATGGGAGTGATGTGACTACAAACCAAGAAATGTCAGCAGCTACAAGAGCCTTCAGAGGGGAGTACCCTCTCAATACCTTGCTTTTGGCTCAGTGCTATTTATTTCAGACTTTTGGCCTCTGGAACTTGGAAAAATTGTTTTCTATTGTTTAAAGCCTCCAAGTTTGTGATAGTTTGTTACAGAAGCCACGGGAAACTAACACAAGAACAGAAACTCTGTTCTACGCTGCCACCTATAGGCAAATTCTCTGGTTCCCAAATCAGAATCATCTCAGTAGGAATTAGAGTAATGGCCACAGATCTGGATACAGGGGCATTACTTCCAGTCTGTAGTAATAAATACTTGGGTAGAATAGTCAGATAACCCAAACCTGAAGGAAATGAGGTACCCAGAGTCCAGGGATACTCTTCAAAAAAAAAAAAGGCATCAAATTAGAATTAGAGAAGCATCGCAGAAGACATAGGCCTAGAGCAACCCTAAATAATGATGTTAGCTTCCTTTAGTTGTTATACTGACAGAAAAGTTGGTTCTTGAACTTGTCAGTCCTAATCCTGCAAGATGGAAAGAGCTGGTTGTTTCTAAAGGGAGAGATTCCCATGTAAGAACAAACTAGTAAGGTAGGTTTAATGAATGTAGTCACATGTATTCATTGTTGGGTGAACAGCTCCAAGTAGGTGCATGGTTTAATGACATGGCAACATAAAAACAGATCCCTGGGTATATGGAAAGGTTTGGGCTTTGACTGATTCTACTCAACGTGTACATCATTAAGTGCTAGCAACAGAAAGACACCAGGATCAAGAGGCAGATTTCATCACCTAGGGCTACACATCATTCAGTAACAAATTATAGTAAATTAAACCAGATTGCATTTATAGGCACACCTTGGAGATATTGTGTCTTCAATTCCAGACCACCAAAATGAAGCAAGTATCTCAGTAAAGTGAATCAACTGAATTTTTTTTTTTTTGGTTTTGCGCTGCATATAAAGGTTATGTGTATACAATATTGAAGTCTATTAAAAGTGTGCAATAGCATTATGTCCAAAAACCACAATGTATATACCTTAAATTTAAAAATACTTTATTACTGGGATGCATGGGTGGTCCAGTGGTTGAGCGTCTGCCTTCAGCTCAGGGCATGATCTTGGAGTCCCAGGATGGAGTCCCACATGGGGTTCCCCACAGGGAATCTGCTTCTCCCTATGCCTAGGTCTATGCCTCGTTCTCTTTCTGCATTTCTCATGAATAAATAATTAAAATCTTTAAAAAATAAAAATACTTTTATTACTAACAAATGCTAACCATCATGTGAACTTTCAGTTGATTGCAATCACTGATCATAGATCCATGTAACAAAATAAGTAATAATGAGTAAGTTTGAACTGCAAGAAGGGCACAGAGACATGAAGTGAGAAGTGCTGTTGGAATTAAAATAACACTAAAAGACTTGCTCAATGCACGGTTGCCACAAACTTCAATTTGTAAAAAACAACAACAAAAGCAACAACAACAACAACAAAAAACCCCAAAAAAACAAAAAACAAAAAAACAAGATATGTGTGAAGCATGATAAAATAAGGTATGTCTATATAAAAAAGTGTTAAAGTGATTAGTTATTAAAGAAAAAAGGGTTTTTTTCTCATACATTTATCAAAATAAATTCTCAGATGAATTAAAGGCATAATTGTGAAACAATGAAACTACTGACATATAGTAGATAACATAGGTGAATTTTATACAGAAATAGAGAAAGCCTTTTTAAGCATAAAAGTCATAATGATGTCACTAAGATGGCAAGAAAAATGATCTTCTCCAGTTCCCTCAGAGAAACACCAACTGGGGTATCCATAGTCAAGGCATCTTTGTGAAAGTCCCAGAACCAAGGATGAGGCTGGAGTATCTACTTGGCTCAGAAAAAAAATAATAATAAAATAATGCATTTGAAGGGTAAAGGGAGCAGTTTTACTTTGACCTAATCACCCTTTCCCAAAACCAGTGCAGTACAGCACAAAGATATACTCCCAGAAACCTCTGATTTCTCCAGCGTGAAAAAGCCCAAGGGAGGGTATCCAGCTTCTCCACTGTTATGAGTGCTTCTAAGGATGCCTACACTTCAGTCTCATCTCACAGGGACCACTGGAGAAATAAATAGCATAAGACTTTCAAGTATCCGAGATGGAGAGGGGGAAAGGAGCTCATAGCAATTAAGGCAGGGATCATGGTAAGCTGTGGTTTGGGGAGTGTAAGTACCTGAACAGAGCTCTTAGCTAAGAGCCAGAGTGAGAGCCATTTGGAGAACCAAAGTGATGGTGCTCACTTCAGCAGCACATATACTAAAATCGGAATGATACAGAGAAGATTAGCATGGCCCTTGCACAAGGATAATATGCAGCATTCCATATTTTTTCAACTTTTGGTCTTTGACCTTGTCAGAATCATCTAGGATGAAATTTACTTAGGTCATGGTTGATATTCTTGACTCAGCCCGCTCATACAGCCACTCTGCACTTAGCGAAATGACTAGAAGGAAGAATTCAACACAAAAGAAAGAATCATAAAAGTACTCTCTGCCACAGAGTTACAGAATTTAGATTACAATTCAGTATCAGAAAGTCAATTCAGAAGCACAATTATAAAGCTACTAGTGGCTCTGGAAAAAAAGCATAAAGGATTCAAGAGACTTCATAACCACAGAAATTAGATCTAATCAGGATGATATTAAGAATCAATTAAATGAAATGCAATCCAAACTGGAGGTCCTAATGATGAGGGTTAGTGAGGTGGAAGAAAGAGTGAGAGATATACAACGCAAGTTTATGGCAAGGAGGAAGCTGAGGAAGAAAGAGAAAACAATGAAAAGACCATGAGGAAAGGTTAAGGGAAATAAATGATAGCCTCAGAAGGAAAAATCTACATATTGAACAAATCAAAACTGAGAACTTCCCTAATTTGGGGAGGGAAACAGGCATTCAGATCCAGGAGACAGAGATATCCTCCCCCCCCCAAATCAATAAAAACTGCTCAACACCTCAACATTTAATAGTGAAACATGCAAATTTCAAAGATAAAGAGAAAATCCTTAAGGTGGTAAGAGACAAGAGATCCCTAACTTATATGGGGAAAAATATCAGATTAACAGCAGACCTCTCCACAAAGACCTGGGAGGCCAGAAAGGGCTGGCAGGATATATTCAGGGTCCTAAATGAGAAGAACACACAGCCGAGAATACTCTATCCAGCAAGGCTCTCATTCATAATAGAAGGAGAGATAAAGAGCTTCCAAGAGATGCAGAAACTGGAAGAATATGTGACCACTAAACTAGCTCTGCAAGAAATATTAAGGGGGACCTTGTAAAATAAATAGGAAGCCCAAAGAACTAGCCCACAAAAACAAGGACTGAATAGGTATTATGATGACACTAAGTTCATATCTATCAATAGTTACTCTGAACATGAATGGGCTAAATCATCCCATCAAAAGACACAGGGTTTCAGGCTGGACAAAAAAGCAAGGCCCATCCATTTGCTGTCTACAAGAGACTCATTTGAGACCTAAGGACACCTCCAACCTGAAAATGAAAGGGTGGAGAACCATTAACATTCAAATGGTCCCCAAAAGAAAGCTGGGGTGGCAATCCTCCTATCAGATAAAGTTAATCCCAAAGACTGTAGTAAGAGATGAAGAGGGACACTATGTCATACTCAAAAGGTCTCTCGAACAAGAAGACCTAACAATCATGAATATTTATGCCCCTAATGTGGGAGCTGCCAAGTATATCAAACAATTAATAACCAAAGTAAAGACATATGAAATTATAATACACTAATAGTAGGAGACTTCAACCTGGCACTTGCAGCAAATGACAGATATTCTAAGCACAACATCACCAAAGAAACAAGAGCTTATATGATACACTGGACCAGATGGATTTCACAGATATCTACAGAACATCCAAACACAACTGAATACACATTCTTCTCAAGTGCACAGGGGACTTTCTCTGGAATAGACCATATATTGGGTCACAAATCAGGTCTCAGCCAATATCAAAAGATTGGGATTGTTCCCTGCATATTTTCAGACCACGATGCTTTGAAACTTGAACTCAATCACAAGAGGAAATCTGGAAGAAACTCAAACACATGGAGGTGAAAGAGCAGCCTGCTAAAAGATGAAAGGGTCAACCAGAAAATTAGAGAAGAATTAAAAAAGATTCATGGAAACTAATGAGAATGAAGATACAACCATTCAAAATCTTTGGGATACAGCAAAAGCAGTCCTGAGAGGGAAATACATCACAATATAAGCATCCCTCAAAAAATTGGAAAAAACAAATACACAAGCTAACCTTGCACCTAAAGGAATTGCAGAAAGGACAGCAAATAAACCTATAACAAGTAGAAGAAGAGAGTTAATAAAGATTCGAGAAGAACTCAATGAAGTAGAGACCAGAAGAACTGTAGAACAGATCAAGAAAACCAGGAGTTGGTTCTTTGAAAGAATTTGTAAGAGAGATAAACCATTAGTCAGCCTTATTGAAAAGAAAGGAGAAAGGACTCAAATTATAAAATTATGAATGAAAGCGGAGAAATCACAGTCAATACCAATGAAATACAAAATTAAAAATTTAAAAAAATATTATAAGCAGCTATACACCAATAAATTAGGTAATCTAGAGGAAACAGACACCTTTCTGGACAACCATAAAGTACCAAAACTGGAACAGGAAGAAACAGAAAACCTGAACAGGCCAATAACCAGGGAGGAAATTGAAGCAGTCATCAAAAACCTCCCAGGACACAAAAGTCCAGGGCCAGATGGCTTCCCAGGGGAATTCTACCAAATATTTAAAGAAGAAACAAAACCTATTCTACTAAAGCTGTTCTGAAAGATAGAAAGGGATGGAATACTTCCAGACTCATTTTATGAAGGCGGCATCACCTTAATTCCAAAACCAAAGACCCCACCAAAAAGGAGAATTATAGACCAATATCCCTGATTAACACAGTTGCAAAAATTCTCAAAAATATACTAGCCAATAGGATCCAACAGTACATAAAGAAGATTATTCACTGTGACCAAGAAGGATTTATCCCTGGAATGCAAGGCTGGTTCAACACTCCTAAAGCAATCAACGTGATAGATCATATCAACAAGAGAAAAAACAAGAACGATATGATCCTCTCAATAGATGCAGAGAAAACATTTCTAAAAAGATTTTATTTATTTCTTCATGAGACACACACACATACACAGAGAGAGAGAGAGAGAGAGAGAGAGAGAGAGAGAGGCAGAGACACAGGCAGAGGGAGAAGCAGGCTCCACGTAAGGAGCCCAAGGTGGACTCAATCCTGGGACTCCAGGATCAGGCCCTGGGCTGTAGGCGGCGCTAAACCACTGATCCACCCGGGGGGCCCCAGAGAAAGCATTTGACAAAATACAGCATCCATTCCTGATCAAAAATCTTCAGAGTGTAGGGAGGAGGGAATATTCCTCACCACCTTAAAAGTCATCTATGAAAAGCCCACAGCACATATCATTGTCAATGGTTGGAAACACTGAGAGTCTTTCCCCTAAGATCAGGAACATGATAGGGATGTCCACTCTCACCACTGCTATTCAACATAGTACTAGAAGTCCTAGACTCAGCAATCAGACAACAAAAACAAATAAAAGGCATTGAGATGGCAAAGAAGTAGTCAAACTCTCCCTCTTCACAGATGGCATGGTAAGGTACCTATAAAACCCAAAGACTCTACCCCAAGATTGCTAGAACTCATGCAGCAATTTGGCCGCATGGCAGGATACAAAATCAATGCTCAGAAAACAGTGGCATTTCTATACACTAACAATGAGACTGAAGAAAGAGAAATTAATCAATCCCAAAATCCCATTTAGGTTTATTGCACCCCAAAGCATAAGATACCTAGGAATAAACTTAACCAAAGTGATAAAGTATCTATACCCTAAAAACTACAGAATGCATCTGAAAGAAATTGAGAAGACACAAAGAGATGGAAAATATTCCATGCTCATGGATTGGAAGAATTAATACTGTGAAAATGTCTCTGCTACCCAGGGCTATTTACACATTTAATGCAATCCCTATTCAAATACCATAGTCTTTCTTCAGAGAGTTGGAACAAATCATCTTCAGATTTGTGTGGAATGAAAAAAAGACCCTGCACAGCCAGGGGAATTTTGAAAAAGAAAACCAGAGCTGGGGGCATCACGATGTTGGATTTCAAGTTGTACTACAAAGCTGTGATGATCAAGACAGTGTGGTACTGGCACAAAAACAGACACGTAGATCAGTGGAACAGAATACAGAACCCAGAAATGGGCCCTCAAGGCTATGGTCAGATAATATTCGACAAAGCAGGAAAGACTATCTACTGGAAAAAGGACAGTCTCTTCAATAAATGGTGCTGGGAGAATTGGACAGCCATGTGCAGAAGAATGAAACTAGACCATTCTCTTACACCATACACAAAGATAAACTCAAAATGGATGAAAAATCTAAATGTGAGACAAGAACCCATCAAAATCCTAGAGGAGAACACAGGCATAACCCGTTTGGAACTTGGCCACATCAACTTCTTGCAAGATACATCTGTGAAGGCAAGGGAAACAAAAGAACAAATGAATTCTTGGGCCTTCATCAAAATAAAAAGCTTCTGTGTAGCAAAAGCAACTGTCAACAAAACTAAAAGACAACCTACAGAGGGATAGAAGATATTTGCAAATGACATATCAGATAAAGGGCTAGTATCCAAGATCTATAAAGAACTTATTAAACTCAACAGCAAAGAAACAAACAATCCAATCATGAAATGGGCAAAAGACATGAACAGAAATCTCACAGGGGAAGACATAGACAAACAAGCACATGAGAAAATGCTCGGCATCACTTGCCATCAGGGAAATACAAATCGAAACCATAATGAGATGCCACCTCCCACCAGTGAGAATGGGGAAAATTAACAAGGCAGGAAACCACAAATGTTGGAGAGGATGTGGAGAAAGGGGAACCTTCTTGCACTGTTGGTGGGAATGTGAACTGGTGCAACCACCCTGGAAAACTGTGTGGAGGTTCCTCAATGAGTTAAAAATTGAGCTGCCCTAGGACCCAGCAATTGCACTGTTGAGGATTTACCCTAAAGATTCAGATGCAGTGAAAGACCGAGACACCTGCACCCAATGTTTATAGCATCAATGTCCACAGTAGCCAAACTGTCGAAAGAGCTTCAGTGCCCATTAAAAGATTAATGGATAAAGAAGATGTGATCTGTATACACAATGGAATAGTACTCAGCCATTTAAACGACAAATATCCTCCATTTGTTTCAACGTGGATGGAACTGGAGGGTATTATGCTGAGTGAAGTAAGTCAATCAGAGATGGACAAAAATTATATGGTTTCATTCACATGGGGAATATAAAAAATAGTAAAAAGGATTAAAGCAGAAAGGAGAGAAAATGAGTGGGAAATATCAGAGAGGGCGACAGAACATGAGAGACTCCTAATTCTGGGAAACAAGGGGTAGTGGAAGGGGAGGTGGGTGGGGTAATGCGCTGACTAGGTGATGGGCACTGAGGATGGCACATGATGGGAAGAGCACTGGATGTTATAATATATGTTGGCAAATCAAACTCTAATAAACAATATACAAAAAAATGAGAAGCGAAGAAAAAAAAGTGATGATGCCCCAACCCAACTGGCTGGGTTTGGTTCTGGGTGTCCATCTAAAGGTCTCTATAAGGAATCCCTGGGTGGCTCAGTGGTTCAGCGCCTGCCTTCGGCCCAGGGCGTGATCCTGGAGTCCTGGGATCAAGTTCCGCATCAGGCTCCCTGCATGGAGCCTGCTTCTCCCTCTGCCTGTGTCTCTGCCTCTCTCTGTGTGTCTTTAATGAATAAATAAATAAATAAGTAAATAAAATCTTTAAAAAACAAAGGTCTCTATAGACAGAGCCATCTTACAGCCTGCTCAAACAGGGAAGGAAGTCAGCAACCCCACACAGTGTGATACACTGCCTCACCTAGGAGCCTAGTCAATGATCTATGAAAGGTCACACAGTGCAGGCTATGACCTCACTTAGACAAGGAGCCAACCCAGTAGCTCTGTTCAATTGTTGAGCAGAGACTGCAGCCCTTCTTATTCAGGACATCTCAATAGTGACCATTAACATCCTTGGAACTCAACATACAGGACACAGAGCATAGCCAATGGCCCTGTCCAGCACTAGAACCCAGCCCACAGCCTTGCCTGATTGCTGAGCACAGCCTGAGGTCCCCCCAATCCCAAAGAGGCTTTACCTGAATGCCGAGTCATGCCAGAGGCACATCTGGATTGGGGACACAGCCTGCATTCTCACCCTACCAGGGCCAATTGCAGACCCAGCCTGCAGCCCCACTCATATGCAAAGTCAAACTAGTAGCACCACTCTGCCTGTGACTCCAGCCAACCAGAGGTGAATGCTGATCCAGCTAGTGGCTCCACCTGACCATGAAGCCAATCCATAGCCACTCAACCAGGGAGCCAGCCAGCAAGCAGCCCAATCTGAATGCCAAGCTGAGTCAGCAGGCTCACCTAACCAAAGAGCTCAGCCAGGAGTACTCCTATCTCAGAGAAAGACAGAATCCTCACCAAATTAGAGACCCTAACAGTGAGCCCCTCCTGCCCTCAGTTACTTCCATCTGACCCATCCAAGCCCCACAGTGAACTATTATTGGTTTAAAAGAGAATGCTGAAACTATAAGATAGGGTGCATAAGCCTCATGGCACTAACAAAGAAAAAACCTGTAGTAGATGAGCAAAGTATTGAGACAGAAGAATCAAAGCACACCTCCACAAAGGGTCATCAAATCAGAAAAATAAGACAGCAAGGGACAAAGAAGACAATATAGGAATTACAAAACAGTCAGAAGAAAACAATTAACAAAAGTTTAAAAAAGAAAATAATACAATTAACAAAATGGCCATAGTAAGGCCCTACCTATCAATAATTACTTTAACATAGGTGGATGAAATTCTCCAATCCAAAAACCTAGAGAGGCTGGGATGGTTAAAAAAAACAGGAAACTAGATCCAACAATATGCTGTCTACAAGAGATTCACTATAGTTTTAAAGACACACATAGATTGAAAGTGAAGGGATAGAAAGCATTCCATACAAATGGTAACCAAAAGAGAGGAGGGATGGCTATACTTCTATCAGAAATAGAGTAAGTTTCAAATAGTCACAAGAGACAAAGAATGTCACTGTATAATGATAAAAGGATTAGTTCACAAAGAAGCCATAATAATTGCAAATATTTATGCATCCAACATCAGAACATCCAAATATATAAAGCAAATAATAACAGAGCTGCATGGAGAAATAAACAATACAATAAGAAGGGTTTTAATATTCCATACCCAATAATTGGTGGATTACTCAGACAGAAAATCAATAAGGAAAGAGCACTACAGTGTTATCTGACTGTATATACACATGATTGCATGTAACATATGACTATATGATCATATATGGTTATTTAACACTAGATAGTGATTTGTGAAAAACACTATAGATCAAATAGACGTAGCAGACATATATAGAACATTCCACCCAACAGCAGCAGAATACACATTCTTCTCAAGTGCAGACAGAACATGTTCCAGGACAGATCATATGTTCAGCCACAAAAAAGTCTTAACAAATTCAAGAAAATTAAAATTATATCACATGTCTTTTCTGACCACTATATAGATACCAATAAGAAGAGGAAAGTTGGGAAATTCACAAACATAGAAATCAAAACACACCACTGAATAAACTATGGATCAAAAGAGAAATTAAAAAATCTTGATATAAATGAAAATGGAAATATAACATGCCAAAATTTATGGAATGCATTAAAAGCTGTTCTAAGAGGAAAGTTTACAATTATAAACACCTACATTAAAGAAAGAAATATCTCACATAAACAATCAAACTTTACACTTCAAGGAGCTTGAACTAAGGTCAATGGTAACAGAAGAAAAAATGATTAGGATTAGAATAGAAAAAATGAAACAAAGAATAAAACAAAGGACTAACAAAACTAAAAAAAACTTTAAAAAGAATTAGTTTTTTAAAAAACTAAACAATATTGACAAGCCTTTCACTAGGCTAACCAAGAAAAAGAGAAAAGACTCAAATGAATAAAATTATCAATAAAAGAGGGATATTACAATTGAAACATCATTCCAAAATATCAGAAGAGGGCAGCCTGGGTGGCTTAGCAGTTTAGCACCTGCCTTTGGCCCAGGGCCTGATCCTGGAGACCAGGGATCCAGTCCCACATCAGGTTCCCTGCATGGAGCCTGCTTCTCCCTCTGCCTCTGTCTCTGCCTCTCCCTCTCTCTCTGGCTCTCATGAATGAATAAATAAAATCTTTTAAATATATATATATATATATATATATATATATATATATATACACATATATATCTGATATCTATCTATCTATCTATATATATATATCAGAAGAGACTATATAAGCAATTATATACCGATGAATTGGATAATCTAGAAGAAATTGTATGTTTCTAGAAACACACTACCTAACAAGACTGAAGCAAGAAAAAAAAACAATATCTGAGCAGAATAAATATGAGTAAAGCCATTGAATCAGTAATCAAAAACCTCCTAACACAGAAAAGTCGAGGACAAGATGGTTTTACTCATAGATTCTACCAAACACTGGTGAGTTTAAAGAATCAAAGCCAATCCTTCGGAAAGCCTTCCAAAAAATTGAAGAAGAGGGAATACTCCCAAATTCACTTTATAAGACCTCCACTATCCAGATACAAAAGCCATATAGATGCTAAAAGCCAAATAGCCCGATGAACATAAATGCAAAAATTCACAACAAAATACTAGTTAATAAAGTTAACAGCACATTAAAAGGATGATATGCCACGAAGATGGGATTCATCCCTAGGATGCAAAGAAGGCTCAACAAACACAAGTCAATAAACATGATACATTAATATATCGATGGATAAAAATCACACAATCCTCATAGCAAAAGCATAATAAAAGCATATCCGAAAATGCAACATGAAACAAAATAAAGCCCATATGTAATATAATTAAAACTTCTGGAAGAAAATATAGGGTTAAAAACTCCTTGATGTTGGTCTTGGTAATGATTATTTGGATAGAACACCAAAAGCACAAGCAACAAAAGCAAAAAGAAACAAGTTGCTCTACATCAAACTAAAAAAATTATCTTTACAGCAAAATAAATTATTAACAAAATACTTAACAGAATAATAATGGTGACACAAAGAATAGGAGAAAATGCTTGTAGACCATATGTCTGATAAGGCATTAATTTCCAAAATATTTAAGGAACCTCTACAACTCGATACTTAAAACAACAAAGAAAACCCCAAATAATTCCATTAAAAAAGGGGCGAAGGCCCTGAACTGATATTTTTCCAAAGAAGACATCCACATGTCCAAGAGGTACATGAATTTGTGCTTAATATCAGTAATTACCAAGAAATACAAATCAAAAACACAAAAAGATATCACCTCACACTTGTGAGAATGACTATCATCAAGAAGACAACATATGCTGGAAAGGAAGTGGAGAAAAGGAAATCTTTCTGTGCTGTCAGTGGGAATGCAAATTGGTGCAGTAAGTATGAAAACAGTATGAAGGATTCTCAAAAAATTTAATACAGATTCTCAAAAAATTAAATACTCTCTATGATCTACCAATCCCACTTCTGGGTATATATACCTAAAGGAAAAGAAATTAGTATCTTTAAGAGATACCTGCATCCCTATGTTCACTGCAGCATTGTTCACAATAGCCAAGACATATAAAGAACCCTAAGTCTCCACTGACAGATGAATGGACTAAGAAAGTATGGTGCATAATACAGACATATATACAAATACAGGTGTGGGCACACAGGAATACTAATAAAGAAAAAATCTTGGGGTGCCTGGGTGGCTCCGTTGGTTAAGCATCTATCTGCTTTTGGCTCAGGTCACAATCCCAGGGTACTGGGATCAAGCCCCACATCAGGCTCCTAGCTCAGTGGGAAGCTTGCTTCTCCCTTTCCCTCTACCCCCCCCCCATTTGTGGTCTATCAAATAAATAAATAAAATCTTAAAAAAAAAAAAAAAGAAATCCTGCCATTTGGAACCACATGGATGGATCTTGAAGTCATTATGCTAAGAGAAATAAGTCAGACAGAGAAGTGTATGATCTCACTTACATGTGGAATTTATAAAAATCAAACTCATAAAAATAGACAATAAAAAGGTGTCACCTGGGAGAAAGGGGTGGAGAGATGGAGGAAATGGTTACAAGATAAATAACTACTAGGGGTATAATACACAGGATGGTGACTACAGTTAACAGTAATGTATTATATACATGAAAGCTCCTAAGAGAGTAGATCTTAAATGCTAAGAGAGTAGATCTTAAATGTTCTCACCACATACTCTAAAAAAAAGGTAGCTGTGACATGATGAATGTGTTAATCAACCTTCCTGTAGTAATCATCTCACAGTATAATCACATTGTACGCCTCAAATTTACATGTTATATGTCATTCATGCATCAATAAACCTAATGAAAAATATCATTCTGGAAAAAATAACAAAAAGATAAACTATAAAGGACACCCTGGCAGACATAACTATGCACAACCTAGAAACTAGGAAGGGTGAAAACATGAAAAACTAATAAAAGGTCAATAAAACTTGGGGAAAATCTTTGCAACTTTCACAACAAATAAAAAAAATACCTCGATGCTTTAAAAGATTAAGTCAGTAAGAAGAATAATAAGCATTACACACTGAAAACCAAGCAAAAAGCACAAATAGGAAATATAGATACACACAGAAATATAACTACACAAGGCACACATGCACACAAACTTGATCAACCTGCTTAGCATTAAAGAATTGGAGAAAATATACAATTACCTCCTACTTTAACCATATTTTCAGACTGAAACTATGAAAAAAATAATTAGACAGTGTTTGGCAAGCATACAGAAAAGCAGACACAGTCATGTATTGCTTGTGAAAAAAAGGTACATTATTGAAGAGTAATTTAAAATTATAAATCAAATGGTTTAAAAATGAATATCAATTAAAAATTCTACTCTGTATTTTCTTTTACTCTTAGGATATAATTTGCAATGTGTGCAAACCTGTTTATTGTTCAGTAAAGACTGTTTAAC
Source organism: Vulpes vulpes (assembly GCF_048418805.1). Taxonomy (NCBI): domain Eukaryota; kingdom Metazoa; phylum Chordata; class Mammalia; order Carnivora; family Canidae; genus Vulpes; species Vulpes vulpes. The sequence continues at coordinate 102,690,359 of NC_132781.1, read as the reverse complement.
TTTGTGTACAATCAAAAGCAACTCCTAAATCAATAGCGAGGAACTGATTAGTGAATGGTGGTACATCCATTTGATGGAATACTATTACCCAAACAAAATATTGGTGAATAGGTGTTTAAAAATTATATATAAAATTAAAGCAAATTAATTGAAAACGGTGTTGCTTTTACTTATTGTATTAATTGAAAGCAACGTGGTAGATTGTAAAGACACACACAATGTTTTTATCATGAGGGTGTAATCAGCATCGATGTGGTTTACCTTTTCTACCTATATTTAAACATTTTCCTACAATAAAAAATGAATTTCGTCTTTTGTGGTAAACGGAAAGATTTTTTTAGAAATAAAAATAGTTAAATTCTTAAAAAGAGTCAGTATGTGGTCTTTATCCATAGTATTATTTTAGTTCATTTGTATTATCCAGTATCATCCAAAGGTAAAGACTCCCTTCAAGTATTATTAAAGACACATACACACCCAAAATAGACCTGAAGACTTGGTAAGTTACCTGAGCCTCCCAATGGACCTCTCTTTCAGCAAATAACACTTTCCCCGAGGCATTACACATCAATTCTGCGTATGCTGGTTCCATGTGTGATGAAGTTTTCTCTTCTCACAGAGTAGATGCTCCAAAAACACATGCCTAACCTAACAAATTATGTGCCTAGCCAAGGCCATCTCTGCAATCTTTCAGGCCAGAAAGCTCTTTGATGTCTCCTCTAGATTTGTCTAACACACCTGTGCAGGAAATAGAATAAAACTACATTTTTTTCATTTTAATATAGTTAAGGAAAAGCATATTTAAAAATTATACCATGAAAATGAATTTTTAATTAACTTCTGAATGCAGTTATAGCCATGACATAAAATTATTTTATTATTAAAAAGTGATCTTGGCTAACAACATAAAAATCATACACAGTATGATGAATTTATTCTTAAAATTTTACCTTGTAGAGCAAATATACTACCTAACCATTGTATATCTGTTATTTTATGTATGGTGTGCAAGTACTACTTTCAGCAAAGATTTTTCTTAAATTCCATGTTTTTAAGCCACTGTGGTTAACTTTCAAGTTAAAATGCACTGGAATAAAATTAAAGTGATTTAATTCACTTAATTAACACAAATTATTAATGTATGCAAATATAAGGAATAGATACTTACCTCAAGGATAATGTAGACAGTAGCAATTTTCCTTGTGCTTTAGAGGTACAACTCTGCTTTATACTCAGTCCTGTGGCAATGCAGTCAGAAATGCAGCTTCCCACAAGTGTTACAACAGTTAAGAGAAAATTATTACAGTTAATTTAGATTTTGACTGTTTGCACTTTTATTTTTATTTCAGCAAAAGTGTTACTAAGGCCTGATATTTAACTATTATTCTAGATTTATAAAACTGGATCTTTTAGAAATTTTGTTGAGAGAGTGTTAAAGCATCTAAATTGGCCTATAAAATACCAGCTTATCTTCTTACCAAAGAAGGCTTGGAGAAAGCAATAATTTTAGTATTTCATGTCTAAGAGATTAAAGCTTTAGAAATTGTTATTGTTGCAGAGCAGAAAACATTAAAACATTTTCAGTTTTACTGAAGCTTTTATCCACATTTACATCTAGCACTTAGATTATGATGTGCACGGTTATGTCACAGGGAGAGTTTGCATTATTGATGTGGCTTTTAGTTTACAATGATGTTAAACCTGCACAAACGCACAACATAGAGAGGAATGTAGGTGCATTTGCAACAGTAGAGACTATAACTCTTTTCTACCTGAAAGACGAGTGTTATGAAATAAAAAGAAAAATCTAAGAAAAAGTACTTCTACTTTACAAATGACACACTTAAGAAACTGTGTTCTATCTAATCTGCATTTTTAATGAGATAGTTCATATTCAAATAGTTTCTCAACAATCCATAAGCAAACTCTAAAATCCAATGTATTTTGAAGTATCTTTTTCAGATAGGCAAAAAGATCTGAGGGAAAAAAAATGTTGGGTGTTATACAATGAATGGAGGAATGTAGAGAGTGCCTTGAAATTACCTGTCTTCTAGATTAACTGAGGGGAAAGATTTTTTTTTAAGATTTTATTTATTTATTTATTTATTTATTTATTTATTTATTTATTTATTTGAGAGAGGGAGAGAATGTGTGTGTGCATGTGCACACGCACGCACATGCAAGAGGAAGAGGGAGAGAGAATCTGAAACAGACTCGGCTGAGTATGGAGCCCAATCCCATGACCCCAAGATCATGACCTGAGTGGAAGCAGAGTTGAATGATCAACTGACTGAACCACCCAGCGCCCCCAGATGTAAAGATATTTCTCACACACTATTTCTCAATTATGTTATTTTTCAAGACACAAATTTTATTTTTATTTATTAAAAAAAAAATTTTTTTTTTATTATTTATTTATGATAGTCATACAGAGAGAGAGAGAGGCAGAGACACAGGCAGAGGGAGAAGCAGGCTCCATGCACTGAGAGCCCGAGGTGGGATTCGATCCCGGGTCTCCAGGATCGCGCCCTAGGCCAAAGGCAGGCGCCAAACCGCTGCGCCACCCAGGGATCCCACAAATTTTATTTTTAAATGCAATTACCTTAGAACAATTTTTTTTGTTTGTCCTGAAACATTTTGTACTATATTTTTTTGTACTATATTTTTAATTATAAAATTATATAATTTTATATATATAATTTATAATTATATATTATATAATTTTATTATATAATTATAAAATTATAATTATAGATACTAGATTTTTTTTAAAGATTTTATTTATTTATTCATGATAGTCACACACAGAGGCTCCATGCAGGCTCCATGCAGGGAGCCCGACGTGGGATTCGATCCCGGGTCTCCAAGATCGCGCCCTGCGCCAAAGGCAGGCGCTAAGCCGCTGCGCCACCCAGGGATCCCCTTTTCCCCCAATTTTATATGAAAACTACACATAGTCCATCTACTCTCTAATTTGTTTGTTTTTTATTTATTTATGATAGTCAGAGAGAGAGAGAGAGAGAGAGAGAGACAGGCAGAGGGAGAAGCAGGCTCCATGCACCGGGAATCCGATGTGGGATTCGATCCCGGGTCTCCAGGATCGCACCCTGGGCCAAAGGCAGGCGCCAAACCGCTGCACCACCCAGGGATCCCTACTCTCTAATTTGATCTTTACAATAGTAGTGGCTTAAGATAAGGTGATGTGGCAGGAATTTGGAAGCTGCTTAATACAGTTCCTAAAAACATGTTCAAAATGTGTGGTCACTTACGTTGTATGATCCACCAATGGCCTGTGGTTTTCTTCCCCATGATGAATAATGGTTCCATTACCAAGTCCCCATCTGAATGTGTTTGAATCTTGAATTAGCGTTTCTGGAATTGACTAGTACCAATTACACAGGCTTCCTTTTTCAAAGCTGCAAACTTTCATAACTTGAATAGAGTAGAACAAAGACAAGATGAACTAATCACAATAAATGTGTCAATAAATGGCAACTTACCTGTAACAGCCACTTTTTTACTGTTGGGTTTCTTTTTTTAGTTATGTTTTAAGCATAATTAAAATAATTAGACAAATGATTTGTATAATCACTAGTAGAGTTTTAAAGAAATCTATGTGCATTATATTCAAATATCTACAGTAGCTGTAACATGGACATAAATGCATATAATAAAACATTTGTTCTGATAAGGAGGTGACATTTTAATTAGGTCCTAGAATATCAATCTAATCATTGCCAGTTTCTCTTCACATAACATTGGCGTTACTTACCAAGGTCTGGTAAGTCCGTTCTTTTGCCACAGTATTATTACAAATCTAAACTTCAGTTAAGTCTTTGAAGCAGTCAGTCCAAATTCCAAACTACTTTAATCCAAAGCAGTAATATTTTCCTTGAATTTTTTCAATATTCTTGTAATGACTGCATTCTAGTATCACATGCAACTACAACTCCGTTGATTTTTGAAATACATAGGCTCTGTGTGAAATGCTCTTTCTTTCTCTCTAAACATGCCCATGTGTCTTAAATTCTCCATGTTCCTGTGTATACTACAGAAGACTCCAACTTTTAAGTGGCACAAGCAGTGTTGGCAAACCACCACCATCACTTAGAAACTTGAGTTCATGATTTAATGTAAAGTTTGAGAAGGAAACACTCCATCAAAAAAAAAAGTGATTTTTAATCACAACATTCAGTTATGTTATTTAACTCTGACATTAATAGTGATCATATAATTATCGTGTGAAGAGATTTAAATTTTTTTTGTTTCAGAGGTAGAGTTCAGTGGTTCATCAGTTGCAATAACACCCAGGGTTCATTACATCAAATGCCCTCCTTATTGCCCAGCACCCAGATACCCTCCAATTCCCACCCACTGGAGATTTAAAAATCAATAGGTTTCCAGAACTATGTCGAACAGCAGTGGTGAGAGTGGACATCCCTGTCTTGTTCCTGATCTTAGGGGAAAGGCTCCCAGTGCTTCCCCACTGAGAATGATATTTGCTGTGGGCTTTTCGTAAATGGCTTTTAAGATGTCAAGGAAAGTTCCCTCTATCCCAACACTCTGAAGGGTTTTGATCAGGAATGGATGCTGTATTTTGTCAAATGCTTTCTCTGCATCTAATGAGAGGATCATATGGTTTTGGTTTTTCTCTTGCTGATATGATGAATCACACTGATTGTTTTACGAGTGTTGAATCAGCCTTGTGTCCAGGGCATAAATCCTACTTGGTCATAGTGAATAATTTTCTTAATGTACTGTTGGATCCTATTGGGTAGTATCTTGTTGAGAATTTTTGCATCCATGTTCATCAGGGATATTGGTCTATAATTCTCCTTTTTGGTGGGGTCTTTGTCTGGTTTTGGAATTAAGGTGATGCTGACCTCATAGAATGAATTTGGAAGTACTCCATCTCTTTCTATCTTTCCAAACAGCTTTAGTAGAATAGGTATGATTTCTTCTTTTAAACTTTTGATAGAATTCCCCAGGGAAAGCCACATGGCCCTGGATTTTCGTGTCTTGGGAGGGTTTTGATGACTGCTTCCATTTCCTTCCTTGTTATTGGCCTGTTCAGGTTTTCTATCTCTTCCTGTTCTAGTTTTGGTAGTTTGTGGCTTTCCAGAAATGCGTCCATTTCTTCTGGATTGCCTAATTTATTGGCGTATAACTGTTCATAATACATATTTTTTTTCATATTATGTTTTTAAAATCGTTTGTATTTCCTTGGTGTTGGTAGTGATCTCTACTTTCTCATTCATGATTTTAATTTTAGTCTTCTTTCTCTTCTTTTTAATAAGGCTGGCTAATGGTTTATCTATCTTATTAATTCTTTCAAAGGACCAACTCCTGGTTTTGTTGATCTGTTCCACAGTTCTTCTGGTCTCGATTTGGTTGAGTTCTGCCTGAATCTTTATTAACTCTCTTCTTCCGCTGGGTGTAGGATCTATTTGCTGTTTTTTCTCTAGCTCCTTTAGGTGTAAGGTTAGCTTTTGTATTTGAGTACTTTCCAGTTTTGTTTTGTTTTTTTATGATAGTCACAGAGAGAGAAGAGAGGCAGAGACACAGGCGGAGGGAGAAGCAGGCTCCATGCACCGGGAGCCTGATGTGGGATTCGATCCCGGGTCTCCAGGATCGTGCCCTGGGCCAAAGGCAGGCGCCAAACCGCTGCGCCATCCAGGGATCCCTCTTTCCAGTTTTTTTTTTTTTTTTCCAGTTTTTGAATGGATGCTTGTATTGCGATGTATTTCCCCCTCAGGACTGCTTTTGCTGCATCCCAAAGATTTTGAATGGTTGTATGTTCATTCTCATTATTTCCATGAATCTTTTTAATTTTTCTTAATTTCCTGGATGTTTCATCTTTTAGCAAGATGGTTCTTAACCTGCACGTGTTTGAAGTCCTTCCAAATTTCTTGTTGTGATTTAGTTCTAATTTTAAGGCATTATGGTCTGAGAATATGCAGGGGACGATCCCAATCTTTTGGTATTGGTTCAGACCCGATTTGTGACCCAGTATGTGGTCTATTCTGGAGAAAGTTCCATGTGCACTTGAGAAGAATGTGTATTCAGTTGAGTTTGGATGTAAAGTTCTGTAGATGTCTGTGAAATCCATCTGGTCCAGTGTATCATTTAAAGCTCTCATTTCTTTGGAGATGTTGTGTTTAGAAGACCTATCAAATGTATAAAGCGCTAGATTGAAGTCACCAAGTATAAGTGTATTATTATCTAAGTATGTCTTAACTTTGGTTATTAATTTGGTTATTAATTGATACCAATTCTTCTGGAGGAGGGGCCTTTTGTGCTGATTTTCAGGTGTGGGCCCTTGGGGGAGGTGATCAGCCCCCTGCATGGTGCAGGGCTCAATGAGTGACTTTGTTTTCATTTTTTTTTAATTTTTATTTATTTATGATAGTCACACACACACACACACACAGAGAGAGAGAGAGAGAGAGAGAGAGAGAGAGAGAGGCAGAGACATAGGCAGAGGGAGAAGGAGGCTCCATGCACCGAGAGCCCGACGTGGGATTCGATCCCAGGTCTCCAGATCGCGCCCTGGGCCAAAGGCAGGCCCTATACCGCTGCGCCACCCAGGGATCCCCTCAGTGAGTGATATTTATTCTGTTTATCCGGTGAGGCCACTGTGAGGATCAGTGGGGGCTGTTTACCCCGTGAGGCCCAGGGAGGAACAACCACAGTGTCATCGGCCAGCTCTGGAACCCCGGAGTCAGCTGCCCGCAGTAACTACGGAGCTCTCCGTCTGCAGGGGCCTCGATGCTCCGGGGGCGGGGTCGCTGATCTGCTCAGCTTGGGGCAGGAGCGTCCTCGCTGTCCTGGGCCCTCCTGGCCTCTGCCTGTCCGGGGGCGGGGGGGCGGAGGCTGGATCCTGGGCTGTGTTGTGTCTCTGGCGCCCCGTGCTCCCGGGCCTGCGCTGTTGGATTCGCGCTCCCGGGGCCGCGCAGCCCCTCTGCATGGAGCCTCCGCCTGAGCCCCGCTGAGCTGTCCTGGGGCTGGGGAGCCCCCTCCGCGTGGAGCCGCCGCGGAGCCCCTCCGAGCTGCTCCGGGTCCAGCCGGGCGCACGCTGCAGTCCTTTAGGGAGCTCCGCGCACTCTCCCCGGGGCGCAGGTGCCTGTTAGGGTCCCAGGGAGCCTGCGGGCACCCCTGCCCTCCTGGGGTCCTGCTCTAACTCCCTGCGAGCACTTTCCACCTGGGAAGGTTGGTGACGCTCTTGCTTCTCCGGGACGGGGCTTTCTTGTCCTGGGACACTCGCCCCGGCCTCAGCCCGGCTCCTTGCAGGGCCCCTCCCCCTTGGATGCGTTTTGTTTATTTCTTTATTCCCCGTCTTGATAGAAGCATGAACTCTTCTCACTGTAGCATTCCAGCTGTTCTCTCTTTAGATCTCAGGCCGAATTCGTAGGTTTTCAGGATGATTTGAAGGTTATCTAGGTAATTTGGTGGGGACTGGTGACCTGGGGACCCCACTCTTCCGCCATCTTGCCCCGCCTCCTGTAGTCTCATTTTTAATCACTTTAAAAAAATTTATTTATTTATTTATTTATGATAGTCACACACAGAGAGAGAGAGGCAGAGACATAGGCAGAGGGAGAAGCAGGCTCCATGCACCGGGAGCCCGACGTGGGACTCGATCCCGGGTCTCCAGGATCGCGCCGCGGGCCAAAGGCAGGTGCTAAACTGCTGCGCCACCCAGGGATCCCTAATCACTTTTTTTTTTAAATCACTTATTACAGTTAGATTATTCCTTCTCGTGATGCACTTTGAGGGGCGTCAGGGAGGGGCCTCCCTGCCCGCACCTAACCTGCCGGTTCCAGGGCTCCGGGGGCTGACATTTGTATCGCGAAGCTCAGGTGTCGGGTCTGGGCCGCACCAGGCAAGGAGAAAAATTAAAGATGTGGGGTTTTTCCAGAAAAAAAAAAAAAAAGAATTATTCCTTCTCAGTTCTTTGAAGTTACTTTGAGATACATTTTTTTTCAAGATTATATTTATTTTCAAATGAGACATACAGAGAGAGGCAGAGACATAGGCAGAGGGAGAAGCAGGCTCCCTGTGGGGTGTGCGATGCAAGACTTGATCCCAGGACCCCCGGATCATGACCGAAGCCAAAGGCAGATGCTCAACCACTGAGCCACTCACAGGCCCAGAAAACTACATTTCCACACCTCAGAGGCTTTTGCAAACGTCCCCAAATGCTCAGTCATCCCACCAACTTCTGAAGGGAAGCCAGCCCAGCTCACAGGGGATCTCAAGAGATTTGAGAGGCTTGGGCCTCCTGGCACAACAGGCTTTGGGCACCCTTGGCCACTGCCCTCTGTGCGCATGCGCAGGGATGCCAGCTTCTGAGGTGCGCAGGCGCGTTTGCATTTAGCACTGTTGCTAGGTTACACCGGTTCTGCCCAGGAAGATTCTAAGTCGTTGGGCTTAGTCCCTGGGACATTGAGGCGAGGCCCACTTGCCTTATTGCTGGCGCGGGAGTGTATCGCACTAGAGGCGGTGAAACCTGTGCCACTGAGGCCTGTCGGCTTCATTATGGAAAAGAAATCTACAGCGCGGAATGGGTGGGGCGTGCTGCCCTTCGGCTTCAACCTCAGGCCTCTGAGGGTCAGATCGCCGCCTATGGCTACGACTGTTTCCGACTTCCACAGCCCCGGCCCCGGATACCACATCAGATATCAAGATCTCCGGGAAATCCACAGAGCTGTGTTTGAGGGCGATGCAGAAAAAATGCAGGAGATAGAGCAGTTGCTGGTTTTTGGTTTACATGACTTAAATCAAAGGGACAGGAAGAACAGGTAACAGGGCTTTTGAGGCGGGCAGGAGGAGGCGGGGCGGGCGGTAGAGGGGCTCATGACATTAAAAGCAAAAATTCTGGAGTTTGATTAAGCCACATAAAAAAAAAAACCCTCTGAATCAGAAAGTAATATTAGCAAAATAAAAGAGAATGTACTTGCAAAATATTTACAACATATGTTTCGGAGAAAAAGAACATCTTCGTTTTATAGGATGGTTATTACAGGAATGAGATAGGGGCCTCTGGATGGCTGAGTCAGTTGGCCTCTTCTGACCTCCTCTCAGGGTCATGATCTCTGGGTCCTGGGACTTAGCCCCTGGTGAGGCTCCCTGCTCAGTGGGGAGTCTGCTTTTCTCTTTCCCTCTCCCCTCTGCTGGTGTTCTTAATTTCAAATAAATAAAATATTTTAAAAAGAGGCACAAAATCCCATTTTCCATCCCAAGCTTTGTGAAGATAAGGAATGATGTTACTTATACTACTTAAAATTTAAGTTGTTTTGGACTTTTCAGATAGTTTGGTGGTTAAGTACCACATTGAAAAATAAGTATTTCCTTTAGCCATGAAGCTTATTGATGTAAAATATCTTTAGGAAATCATTAGAAATAAATAATATACAATATGGTATTCTCAGCACTATTTACAATAGCAGTGTATTAAGGAGTCACTTAATGGCCTGTATAAATAAATGGCAGTGTATCCATAGGCTGGACTACTATGTGACCACTGAATGTGGCAGAGATAGTTGATACACATTAACATGCAAAGCTGTACTTTGGATCATTAAATGAGTGAAAAATTATTTTGATGATACAAACATATAAGCAGACAATGGTTTTGAGTTAGCCAAAAAGATGTGCAAATATAAAATTAGTTATCTTCAAACATTTGGATTCTAAGTGGATTTTTCATTTTCTTAAAATCTGTGATTTCTATAGGAAAGATACATAAAAATTCTAAGAAAGGTTTATTATCAATGAACTAATCCAGGAGAACAAGAATATGAATCTTGTGTAGACAAAAAATAGTTTCTACTTATTTACTTTAAAGAGAGAGAGACCAGGCAAACAAGCAGCAGGGAGGGGCAGGGGGACAACAAGCAGAAACCCATAGAGCAGGGTGAGCCTGATGATGTAGGGCTCGATCCCAGGACCCCAGCTCCATGACTTGAGCCGAAGGCAGATGCCTAACTGATTGAGTCACCTAAGTGCCCCTCTTTCTATTTAAAAAAAATTAAAAAAAAATTGATGGGAGAGGATTGGTATTTTCTGACAACCTTTAGCCTCTTCAGAACTAAGGGGAATATTTTTATCTGTATTGTAGGTTGTATTATGCATACATTAAATATAGACATCTGGTTTTATTTATTTATATATTTTTAAAGATTTTATTTGTTTATTCATGAGAGACACAGAGAGAGAGAGAGAGGCAGAGACACAGGCAGAGGGAGAAGCAGGCTCCATTACAGGGAGCCTGACGTGGGACTGGATCCTAGGTCTCCAGGATCACACCCCGGGCTGCAGGTGGCGCTCAACCGCTGCGCCACGGGCGATGACCTATACATATGTTTTTATTATGTGCAACTTTATAACATCTAATAAGTAAATGGTTAATGATTTTATTTTGGTTAAATCCTTATAAAAATAAAAAGTAAAAAATATAAATGGTATTGCAAAACCTTATAGAATTTTTGTTGTATCCCTCTTCTGAAAAAAAATTAAAAAATAGCAAATATAAATTTTATTGCTATTTCAAAAGTATGTTTACTTCACAAAAGTTTTCTTTAAAAATATTGAACTTTCCTGGTGCCTTGGTGGCTGTTTGTTGACCATCAGACTCTTGATTTTGGCTCTGGTCATGATGTTAGGATTGTGGGGTTGAGCCCCCTGTTGGGCTCCATGTTCAATGGGGAGGGTGCTTGAGATTGTCTCCCTATCCCTCTGCCCTTCACCGCACTGATGCATTCTCTCTTTTTCCAAGAAATAGATAAATCTTTAAAAACTATCGAACTCTCCAAATGAATTTTTTAATAATAAATTTATTTTTTATTGGTGTTCAGTTTGCCAACACCCAGTGCTCATCCTGTCAAGTGCCCCCCCTCAGTGCCCGTCACCCATTCACCCCCACCCTCCGCCCACCTCCCCTTCCACCACGCCTAGTTTGTTTCCCAGAGTTAGGAGTCTTCATGATCTGTCTCCCTTTCTGATATTTCCTACCCATTTTTTCCCCTTCCCTTCTATTCCCTTTCACTATTATTTATATTCTACAAATGAATTTATGTATTCTTTCAGTCCATTTATTTCTCAGAGAAACCTGAACACAGGTTATATAGCAGACATAGTCTACTCGGGATCTTTTCAATTTTAAAAAGACTTCAGGGACTCCTGGGTGACTCAGTGGTTGAGCATCTGTCTTTAGCTCAGGGCGTGATCCCAGAGTTCTGGGATCGAGTCTCACATTGGGCTCCCCGTGAGGCACCTGCTTCTCCCTATGTCTGTGCTTTCTGTGTCTCTCATGAATAAATAAAATCTTAAAAAAGAAGACTCCATGTTTCCCAGTATGAGCAAGATGAGAAATTTTATGTATTTAGGTTTTAGGGCTTTCATTTTTAAGTAATCTCTCTACCCAACATGGGGCTGGACATTTAAGGACACATGCTCTACGGACTGAGCAAGCCAGGCAACCCTAGGATGAGAGATTTTATTTTATTTTGTAAATGATAGAAGATGCATTTATTCTAAAAAGAAAGAGAGAAGGTCATGGGAGGGGAGGAATAGAAGGAAAGCGTGGATCTCAAGCAAAATCCACCCTGAGCATGGAGCCTAATGTGGGCCTCTGTCTTAATGACCTTGAGATCATCCTGAGCTAAAACCAAAAGTTGGACACTCAGTCAACTGAGCCACCCGGGTGACCCTAGGTGAGAAATTTTAAATGGAAATATTAGGACTTAATCTCACGTGAAGCTTTTCCTTGGAATTTCCTGTCAAAGGAAAACATTTCTGAAGATCAGAAATTGTAAAAGATTACCTTTACCTGCCCTTTTGACATTTCAATAATATTAAATACTAATATTGGTAATTGGAAATACTTCATTTCTATGAATCTAAACATTTTCTATTAATTAAAATGCTTAATAAAATGAGCTTCCCAGCACCTCCCAAAAAATAAAAGAGCTCTCCCCGTTTATTTGAATCCTGAGTTACTTTTGGCTTAAAATTCCTTGAAATTTAAAGTAAGGGTTGCTTTTGTTCTTTTTAGACCTCTCTTCTCATAATGCTTTCAACTACTGAAAATTATTTTAGTTCTTGAACAATGTAATTCCAGGCATAGGACTAGAAGTGCAGCAGACCTGTTGTATATGTCATTATTTCACTTAAGGCACACCGTAGATTGTATGATGCCCCACTATTTATGTACCAAGAAGAAATTTTTAAAAATCATGCCAGTTATAGTTTTAAGACATTTTGAATTAGAAATTGGATTCCGATGTCAGAGATATTAAAAGGTGACAAAATGAGCATCTTGGAATCATTGAAATAGAGTATTCATGCTCATCCTTAAACGTAGCTGCAAAGTAGGCATAATTGGATCATTTTACCTAATTGTAGTGGGTCTTTGTAAGTTGTAGTAATAGCTATAATAATATTTGTGCTAGGAACTAGTATTCTAAACGCTTTGCATGGATCCTCATTTAAAGATCACGACAAGAGGTCTTGTGAGATAACTACCTTTTAATTTATTTATTATTGTTTCGTAACCTCTATAACCAACAGGGGTCTCGAACCCCTGGCTCCCGAGATCAAGTGACATGCTCTTCAGAGTGAGCCAGACAGGTGACCTGAGATAACTATTTTTATGCCCATTTTGTGGATGAGGAAATTGTGATAAGGCTAAGTGGTCACTGTGAAGCGACAGAGTTAAAGTGGGAATCAAACCCAGGTTGAGCTGCTTCCTGAGATCATGCTCTTCCTAAACAGATAGGCTGCTCTTTTAATAGAATGGTGAATATCACTAATAAATATTGTACTTTCTTCCAAAGAAAACTAAATCTTTGTGTTGGAGTCATGAGAATAACATAGTATTTAACATTTACAATTCTATGAATTAGTTTGAATGTTTTGAAAAGGTACACTGTAATTTCCTGACCAGTCCTTTCACGCTCACAGGACTCCTCTCCACTTGGCCTGTGCCATTGGCTCTGTAGATATGGTGAAGGAGCTGGTGATGTGGGAATGCGAGCTAAACCTCCGTGATGGAGAAAACAGGACAGCTCTCGTGAAGGTGGGTGGTCACAGCTATGTCTGCCTGAGGTGGATTGGATTGAAGCCCTTGGAATGAACATTTGTTGCATTTAAACATAACTCATGGTGAAACTTGTGGCATGTTTCGTTTAAGTTCCCAGAATTTACATTCTGTTTCTTGTTGTAATGCTGACAGGCTGTACAATGCCAAGAAGAGGCATGTGTAGATATTCTTCTCAAAAATGGTGCTGATGTAAATACTAAGGATTTCAAGGGCAACACCGCTCTCCATTATGCGTCCTATGAGGGAAATATCTCAATAGCACGGAAGCTGCTTTACAATAAAGGAGATATAGAGGCTAAAAACAAGGTACAGGTCAACTTGTTTTTACAACGTATTTGACATCATAAATAAATAAGTCAGTAAAAAAATAAATAAATGTAGCTGCAAAAGGATTTTTTATATGTATATGTACATATATTTGTACATAAGCACATAAATATATGAAGACATCGATATTGAATATTACACAGCAGGTCCTATCATCATGGAAACACCTCCAAACCAAGGCAGAGGGAGGGAAAGAGAAAAGTAATGCATATAGAAAGGAAACATTCTGTCTGCTAGCTACCCTTCCACCCTAGTAAGAAAATCTTCCCCTTAGTGCCTGGGAGTAGATGGTGCCCTCAGAGCCCACAAAGGATTGATGGCCTAGAGGGGAGTGTGGTGATGATGGAGGCTGAATGCTGTGCAGGGGCTTAGGAAATGGATGCTTCTGGGGATGAGTAGCAGACCGTGACCCAGAGGAGTAGCTTGGGTGAATGTAAATGGGAGGAGAAAGCAGCAGGTTGTAATAGGCCTTGGGCGCTCTAGGCCCTAAGGTTCAGAAGATGAGAGCAGGGGGATCAAGTCATGACATCGTACAGGGGGTATCTACTTGTGCTGGTAGCCACTCTGCCAGCCACATACCACGTTGAGGCCTCCCATTCCAGAGGGTAGCTCCTGCTCAGCCTATGTAGTTCCTCAGTGGGGTGGTAGGTGTCCATGGGGAGCTGGTGCTGACCACACTTGCCAGTCTCCCTGTGTTTTCTTTGACGTGCATTACCTTCAGTTGCTGCCCTTGCAGAAACACTGTTGTATGCCATAGATAGGGTCGATTTTTCATATTTGGAAGCTCAAGCATGTCCTGGATGAAAATATTTCGAAATAATTGTCTAAGCTTTTGCTTTAAATAGCAACACTTTTTATTTTTGAAGATTGTATTTATAAGAGAGAGAGCAAACATGAGTAGGGAGGAAAGGCAGACGTAGGGGAAGAAGAGGCCTTCCCACTGAGCCAGGTAGCCTGATGCATGGGGCTTGAAGTCAGGAGTGGGATCATGACCAAAACCAGAAAGTTTTGCTTAACCCACTGAGCCACCCAGCCTCACCATACTTCTTCCTTCCTACCTTCCTTTTTTTTTTATTAAAGTTTTTTATTTATCCATTAAAATCAATAACAATACTTTAAAATTTACTAGTATGTTTTAGAGAGTAGAGATACAGAGATAGAAAATAACCCCTCCCCTCTAGAAGCTTTTGGTTTAGATGGTGTGGAATAAAATAACTGGAGTATACCATGATATATATTGTGAAAGAAGCAAAGATTCTTGGAGCCAGGCAATGTTTGAAGCGAGTTTGTGGAATGACTGCAGGTTATCTGTTGAAGAGGAAGAGGAGGTCTATTTTATTATTTTTATTTTACTTTTTAAAAAGAGTTTATGTTTTTGAGAGAGACAGAGAGTGAGCAAGCAGGAGAGAGAGCACGAGTGGAGGGGAGGGGCAGAGGGAGAGGGAGAAGCTGACTCTTTGCTGTAGAGGGAGCCCAAGGTGGGACTCCATCCTGAGACCCTGAGATCATGACCTGAGCTCATGAGCTGAAAGCAGATGCTTGACCAACTGAGCCACCCAGGATCCCTGAGAAAGCCGTATTATAAAAAGAAGGAGGAGGTGGTGAAACCATGGAGGGTTGAGAACGAAGAGGCTAATTTTATTTACTTTCTATGTTACATGTTTAAGTTACAGGATCGTTCAGAATTTTTATGATTCATTATCCAAATATGTAATTTTGTAAATTTTAAATTTTGTTTGCACTCCTACAGGATGGCCTCACACCACTTTTAGTTGCTGTAAATGAAAAAAAAGAGAAAATGGCGAAATTTTTACTAGGAGAAGCAAATGTAAATGCAGTTGACCACGCTAAACGGTAAAGGTTTTTGTGTGTGTGTGTGTGTGAATCTTAGTATTTGGTCAAGAGTGGTAACAATTTCTCAAGGCAGAAAGTTTAACTTAATAAGAAGAGTATAAGTATAGTGAAAAATATCAGCATGTGATTGGTTAGCTAGAAAAAAATTACTGTGACAGGATAAGGTGAAGAACATTGTATAGTATAATTCAGAATCCTTTGTAATATAGATTGATGTCATTTGCAATAGTTTTTTTTTTCTGTATGATTCTACAGTAGCTAAAAGGGTTTCTTGTTAAAATTGTGAGCTTTTTTAGCTCAGAGCATGATGCCAGAGTCCGGGTATTGAGCCCCACATGGGGCTCCCAGCAGGGAGCCTGCTTCTCCCTCTCCCTATGTCTCTGCCTTTCTGTGTCTCTCCTGAATAAGGAAATATAATTGATAAAAAAAAAATTTAGAGAGTCCAAGCAGAAACCTCTGAAACTGTCTCCAAGCCTTCATTTGGTAGGGTAAACCAAAAACAACCCTGCATCCTAGCAGAGATGCAGTGGGATAGTGCTAAAGGATGAAAGGCTGGTGAGCTCTATCACATTTCTGCTTGATTCACTAGTCTGGCCCATTCAGAGACTGGAGAGATTGTGGCAAATATCTGTAGTTACTGTCAACTTAAACAAAGAGTAGTTCCAGTCATAGTTATTGTGCGCCTCTTATTGCTTCCAGAACAGATTGATAAGACGTCAGGTACATGGTATGTCACCACTGATTTGGCAAATGGATTCTTTTCTATTCCGCTAGTGAATCAGAAATAGTTCATATTCATAGAGTATAGGCAAAGTGTCCATTCATTTCATTTGCCTCAGCGTTTTATTAACTCATGGAGCTAGACCATTTGAACATCCCCAGAATACCTCATTGGCCTATCATATTAACACCATGCTAATTTGACATGAGGAGCGTAAGAGGCTATGACGCTTTGGGCCCTTGGTAAGACGGCATGAATTGACATATCCGTGAAGTTTTGAGGCATCTAGTGGGCATGCCAGGATATTCCCGCAGGAGTGAAAGAAAAATTGCCACATTTTGAATACCTTTTCACAAAGACAGAAACTGGGAGACGTCTTTCGGTTCTGGAGGTAGCATATTTTATACCACTAATTCTCAATGCGTTGGGGGTGGGGTGGTGGGAGAAGAATTCTGCTCCTCAGGGAGCATTTGGCAGCGTCTGGAGACATGTTTTTTGACATGTCAAAAGCTGTACATACTTAATGTATTGAATTCAGTGAGTTTGTGGATAAGTATAGACCTCTGTGAAATCATCAGTGCCTTAAAGCCATAGTCCTACCCATCACCTCCCAAAGTTTCTTCCTGCTCTTATTAATTAATTAATTAATTAATTGTTAAGAACACTTAACGTAAGCTCTACCCTCTTAGCAAAGTTTAAGTATAGAATGCAGTATAATTAGCTACAGACACTGCTAACAATAGATTCGTCCGGAGACATTTCCGATCCTCACAACTGAGGACGTTGCTGGCATCTAGTGGGTCGATGTCAGGAGTGCTGGTAAACATACCCAAGAGAGGCCTCCACAACAGTCCACCATGTCCATGGTACAAGGTTGGGAAACCTTGTAGCAGCTGTCTACATTTTGAGCTGCAGTTCAACTGTGCTCTCTGTAGTAGATCCTCTAGAAGACAAATCCAAAGAGTGCAACTCCCTGGCCTCTATCTTAGTCTGGGTCCAATCAGAAGACAAATATGACATAGTATTTTAAACAGTGGAAGTAAATACAGAGAATTACTAAATGATGATGAGATAGTAATGAAAAGGTGGGACAGAGGAGTCTGAAGACAGTACCACAGAAGAGTTAACTTGGGGGGGGGGTCCAAAGTTGCTAAAGAAGGTGTGATTGCAGCACGATGGATGGCAGAGAAGTTTGAGTCCTGTATGTCTGACTTCCTCTGTGCATCCGATTACCAACCTCAACTCATTGGTGTCCCAGAGGGTTGTTCCTGTTAGCCTGGAGATTGAGCACTGGCCCTGGCCCACGTTCCGGTTTGCTTCCCTTCTTCTTCTTCGTCTTCTTTCATCTTCATCTTCATCTTCATCGTCTTTGTGTGCTCCTCCTCCTGCTCCTCCTCCTTTCCTTCTTCTTCTCTTCTTCCTATCTCCTTCCTTTCTCCTCCTCCCTTGCCGCGCCCCCTTCACCAGCATCAGAAGTACTCTTCCCAGCTGTGCACTGCAGAGCATGCAGTCCCAGCCCCAGCCAGTGACCTTCCTAAAATGGATACCATGCCCCTAGCAAATGCTCTTGACACCCTACTCACTCTCTGCATCCAGTCCTTAGTCTTAACTCTGCTGTATCCCTAAGGGTTTTGTTGCATCCTTCTGCATGTGCATATGATACACTGGAGGCCTTGCACTGCTCTGCTGGTCGGTGGGCTCATTGTTCCCTGACTCTCTCTATACATCCATTTATCAGACAGGACTCCCTGCACTCCTGAAGGGTAGTTCCTGTTTGCATGCTGAGTAGCACGGACTAGCTTTGGCAGGGCAACTCTGACTGCAGTTCCGACATCTCCTTCAAAGAGACCTGAATCCCAGCCTTGGGATTTACCCATTTGGGCAATCTTTCTTGGGTAATCTTGCACCTTAGGGTATTTGGATTTCTTTTCTCATCTTTATAGTTGATCTACTGTTATAGTTCATCATTTTTTATATTAAACATTCTCTGTTGAAATTACTAAGTGGTTTGTCTCCTGTTTGGACCCTCACTGATACACTATCCCTTCTTTTTGGAATGTGCTTCTCCCCCTCTTCACTGGCTAATCCCTATTCGTTCTTTAAGTTTTAGCTTTGATATCGCATCCATCCCTGACTCACTACCCTTATTTTTACATGACTCCGTAGGCCCTTTGTGCTCACCCTAAATGTGGCATTAAACTCGCCTCTACTCTGTGAACACCGCAATGTCATGTTTGTTGTTCCCTCACTGACTCCCACAATGCCAGAATACAGGTTTTCTGATTTAATTTTGTGGTCCCTTTGAGGTGGTTCTCCCAGGTCAGGGATTTTTAGTAGACTATGGCCTAGATCATCCTCAGCTCACTGGAGACCTCATATTCTCATCATGGTTTAATTATGACATAGTTTCAGTTTTCCTCAGGAGATAGAGTGGACTGCAAGGGAAGAGACATCCAAAGGAATGAATAACCAGTTATGAAAAGCTATTGGTTGTTTTTAAAAGATTTTTATTTATTTGAGTGTGAGAGAACACAAATGGGGGTGGAGACAGAGGAAGGGGGAGAAGTAGACTCCCTGCTGAGCAGAGAGCTGGAGGCAGGGCAACCCCAAGGCCCCTGAGTCCTGACCTGAGCTAAAGAAGCCTTATTTTTATAAGATTTTATTTATTTATTCATGAAAGACACAGAGGAGAGAGAGAGAGGCAGAGACACAGGCAGAGAGAGAAGCAGGCTCCATGCAGGGAGCCTGACGTGGGACTCGATCCCGGGACTCCAGGATCTCGCCCTGTGCCAAAGGCAGGTACTAAACCGCTGAGCCACCTGGGATTCCCTTAACGAAGCCTTTTAATGGACTGAGCCAGCCAGGTGCCCCTATGGAAAGTGTGTGGTGAATTTCTTGGCAACTCTTAAAAGGAGGAGACATTCATGACAGCCCTGAAGTAGAATTGGAAAACCTGAGCTAAGGGATTTGGTAAAGCATTCATATCTCAGTTGTTTTTCATCATAAAACATACATTACTCTAACACTTTGTTATTTTCATTGGTGTAACTACCAAATGAGTATGCAGCTAAGTTGAACCAGGACATACATGAGACTCAGATGGGGATGGGAGTTCTAATCAGGAACTTTCTAGAGGATGTGTGTTCTAGATCCGAAATTGTTTTCGACAGAAGTCTGGGAATTGGAAATCTTAGGTTTCAGGTGATTGTGAGAAAGTCTTTGGGGGATCCACCTAGCATTTGACCAAGGAACAAAGAAGCTCAGAGTTGGACTACCATATACGCTTTGAGTATCTCTGATCTATACAAAAACACTACAGTCAACCATATTCTTCAACTTACCTGGAGTCCTGGTGTGGAGTTCCTGTCTCCTTATAGCCTAGTAATGCCGTTGCCTCTCATCGCAGGTTGCGTTAGGAAATGTCAGTCTTCTATTCAATTGTCACTACAGAGAGCCTCTACTGGTCTCATAAGTCACCCTGGGGAATTCTAAGGGGACAAAAGATAATTTTCTAGCTGGCACCTGTAAGAGACAAATGCTTGATGCTCATAGTTGCAATCATTCACACGCACCAATACCATTTGGTCTAGCTAAGCTGAATGGGGCCAAGAAATGGTTTCTTGTTGTTGTTCCTTTGTTTTTGTTCATTGCTCTTCCACCAATGAACATGATCTGCCCTGGAACTAGCCACCCTCTCAGAAGGGACCCTAGTGGTCTCCAGAGTTCTGTAGTTCATTCCAGCAGCAGTTTCTGAGGATGCAGACCCCCTTAGTTTCTAGGTTGCTCATTCCAAACTACTTCCTGTCAAATCATGCCACCTACACACACAAAATGGCACACACACAAAATGGCCTCTGAAATAAGTGCCTACACTTGTATCTATGCATTTGTCTTGCTGTAAAAACACACCAAACTTCCCAATTTTGCTGGTGCATCTTGTGCCAACAGTGGCTTCTGTTAGGTTTTGTTGGTCAATTTCTTTTCTTTCTTTTTTTTTTTTAAACTTTTTATTGATCTATTTGACAGAGAGAGAACAAACCAGGATAAGGAGCAACAAAGGGAGAGGGAGAGGCAGGTTCCCCACCGACCAGGTAGCCTGATATGGGGCTTGATCCCAGGACCCTCAGATCCTGATCTGAGCTGAAGGCAGATGCCTGACTAAGCCCCCACCCCCTCCCTTTTCTAAGCAGGCTATAGTCCCAATGGAAGGCTTAAACTCACAACCCCAAGACCAAGAGTTGCATATTGTATCAACTAAGCCAGTCAGGGGCGGCTCCTACTTTGGTTAGTCCTTAAAATCATTAACAAATGTAATAGGAATCTGGTGAGTTTGGGGGTAGCTAGTTTTGTATTAGCTGTTGTCGTGGGTTTGCTCCTGCTTTTTTCTATCTGCCTCACCCACAATACCGCGTGTAGTCCGGTTGTAATTAATTAATGGATCAATTACCACCACATTAAAAGGAGTTTCTGTAGACATTCGTATACAGCCTCTGTGTGTGTGTGTGTGTGTGTGTGTGTGTGTGTGTGTGTGTGTGTATCACATACACATAAATATGAACAGCCTATCCTGTTTGTATTTTACTTGATTTGTTTTTCAACCACATCATACCATTCTTCGATGTGGATCTTTCTGGTGAAATCTTTCCCATCCAATTCGTGCCTTCCCTGAGTATCTTCGAGAAACTCCCAACTTTTGTTAACAAGCATGTAGTTTATAAGGTACTTTACTCTCATTACCAAATAAATACACAGATATCAAAAGAGTGCCCACTTAGACGTTACAATGGGAAAATATATCATTTCATTAGAAAAAAGAAAAAGCCAGGATATAAATACATCACGAAGTGTATGCAGGATTTACATATGGTAAAAAAAACCTCCTGGAAGCTAAGGAGGGATGTCAAATAAGACGTAAAAGCAAAGACATAACGTGCATCTAAATACACTGATTCAGGGAGATTGATTCTGTTAACATTAATTGTCTTCACCTAATTACAAATTCTCTCCATGAATTCTTCAAATTTAGCATAGTGATTAAAAATTCATCTCCAGTAACAGACGTAAATATTGCCAAGAGAATACTGAAAGAGAAGATTAAGAAGGGGAACTATGGACCTGCATTGGATACTAAAGCATATGTATAAAGCAGTTAAAATACTAGAGTACTGATTGATACAAGGCAACTGGTCAATTGAATCCATTGTAAAACCCAGAAAAATAAAAACATAACAGAATTTATGATAAAGTGGCATTTTAAGCTAGGTGAGAAAAGATGGGTTATTTAGAAGAAGCAAATAGCTGTTTTTTTAAACAGTTCTTAAATGTTGGGGCGTGGGCGCCCGTGTGGCTCAGTTGGTTAAGCCTCTGTTTATTTTTATTTTTTGTGTTTGTTGATTTTAGCTCCTGTTCCTCCATCTCTCTCTCTCTCTCTCTCACTCTCTGTCCCTCCCTCTCTCTCAGAAAAACAAAACAAAAAAAACAAAAAACAAACAAAACAAAACTTAATTGTTGCACCACACTGCAAACTAAATCTTGGATTGATTAAAGATTCAATTGGGGAATAACAGCAAAAAATAAGAATAAAGGAAATGTAAATGTAAGGCTGGGCCAACTGGGAGGATTATGAGGCATGCAGAAACGGGTTTTCATTTCATCTAGGGAATATGAATTGTTCTCCCCTTGTGAGCTTGCACTTGATGATACATGTCTCCCTCTCCCTGTGCCCTTCACCGCACTCATGTATTCTCTCTTTCTCAAAGAAATAGATAAATCTTTAAAAACTATCGAACTCTCCAAATGTATTTATTCTTCAGTCCATTTATTTCTCAAACAGATCCTGAACACGGGTTATGTAGCAGACATAGTCTACTCAGGATCTTTTCAATCTTAAAAAGACTTCATGTTGCCCAGTATGAGCAAGATGAGAAATTTTATGTATTTAGGTTTTAAAGCTTTCATTGTAAAGTGTAATCTCTCCACCCAACGTGGGGCTTGACGTTTCAGGACACATGCTCTACTGACTGAGTCAGCCAGGCACTCCTAAGATGAGATTTTATTTTATTTTATTTTGTAAAAGTTAAAAGATGTATTTATTTTAAAGGGAGAGAGAGGGTCATGGGAGAGGGGAGGGACAGGGGGAGAGAGAGGAACCCAAGCAAACTCCACCCTGAGCATGGAGCCTAATGTGGGGCTCCGTCTTACGACTTTGAGATCCTCCTGAGCCAAAACCAAAAGTTGGACACTCAATCAACTGAGCCACCCGGGTGCCCCTAAGGTGAGAAATTTTAAATGGAAGTATTAGGACTTAATCTCACCTGAAGCTTTTCCTTGGAACTTCCTGTCAAAGGAAAACATTTCTGAAGTTCAGAAATTGTGAAAGATTACCTTTACCTGCCCTTTTGACATTTCAATAATATTAAATACTAATATTGGTAATTGGAAATACTTGATTTCTATGATTCTAAACATTTTTCTATTAATTGAAATGCTTAATAAAATGAGTTTCCGCACATCCCCCCTCCAAATAACTAAAATGAGCTGTGCCCGTTTATTTGAAATCCGAGCTTCCTTTGCTCAAACTTCCTTGAAAACCAAACTAAGAATTACTTAAAAATATTCTTTTGTTATTTTAATCTCTTTTACCCGTAATGTGCTTTCAACTACTGAAAATTATTTTAGTTCTTGAACAATGTAATTCCAGGCATGGGACTAGAAGTGCAGCAGACCTGTTGTGTATGTCATTATTTCACTTAAGGCACACCGTAGATTGTATGATGCCCCACTATTTATGTACCAAGAGGAAATTTTTAAAAATCATGCC